>NC_081181.1:158027837-158257029 GCF_029867415.1 Vicia villosa
TGTCCTTTTGTGGGGAGATTTGGCAAGTTCCTCCTATGTTCTCTGCTATTAAAGTAGGAACAATTACCATTCTTGAACCTTTTACTTTTCCTAATTTCTTTGAAGTTTTGAAATTAGATGAGGTCTGAACTAATTTAAATTGAAGTTATTCAATATGTCATTTCAGTAATGGGTATTCAATTTAGACAAGCTTTTATTTTATGCATCAATATGATCAGCATTTTGCTTCGTATCTCTAAAGCAGTTCAGCATTGTGAAATTGTAACATGACTTTTGTTTATCATTTATAAAGGCTGGGTTTATGATGGAAGCAATTTCGTGTTAGATCCATATAGTTAACCACATCTACTACAAAAAATGCTTCTTGTTGTTGCACCTTGTATAGTTCCTTACAAGTATGACTGCTTTGTGATAGGTTGGAGGTGAAAAGATGTATGAGAAAGCAAGAAGAGGAGAAAGCATTGAACTTTCGCCTAGACGAATTTCAATTTTCCAATTTGACGTTGAGCGGAGCTTGGACGACAGGTAACTTGGGAGCCTCCATTTTCTATTCCCTTTTTGCTTTTGAATAATGATTTAGGTTGACCACTGATGGGAGTTGCAATTGCAATCAACACCGATAAAGAGCTACATCAATGCACTTAATTGACCATCAAGCCCTTTGCTAGTAATAATCTATTTAATCCATAAAACAGAACCAAAGTTATCTTGAGCATTCAAGAAATCCAAATTGAGTACAAATCTTTAGGATTTGACTCCTCTAAGACAAGTTACTCACTTTAGAGAGTAAAATAAGTAATCTGAATTCAACTGATGATTAGAAACTCAGCGGTTGATATTTTAACACATTCATGATTTGTCATACATGTCCATAACATCAACTGTTGATGACTTGATTCATTCATAAACAATTGAAACGACTTACTTTACTCTCTAAAATGAAAGCTAACTTGAGTTAAATCCAAATCTTCAACCCTTTCCCATTTCATCTCCTAAGTAACATAATTGGTCAGAAAAGAATGGTATTTTCTGTCTAATTTCCCTGGAGATATCAATTCAATTGTATTTTCTAGTCTATACTTGCATTGGATCTAGCATAGAACACTGTTCTTGCAATGAAGAAGAAACCAAGTTTGATTTCTCTGAGATACCAGCCTAACAGCTTTTTACCTACGATCGATTATGTGTTATAGTAATCATATTGTGCATTACTGTTCTCACAAGAGGAGCTTTTTCCTCATAAAAATATGTTCAAAATAATCTGTTTATGTTCTGTAGTTAATTTGTTCGTTTTGCCCCTGATGTACTTGTTATATATTTTTTTCAGACAAAATTTGATTTTTAGAGTGACTTGTTCTAAAGGGACATATATTCGGTCACTCTGTGCAGATTTTGGGAAGGCTCTTGGCAGGTATTAGTTTCTGCGAGATTCATTACATAACTTGTAGAAATTGAGTCTCACACTGTAATTCTGTTCCTCATTTCTTTGTTGTTTGATTTAACCTCTGTAATTAGTCTTATGTTCTGATGCTATCCCACTAATGTTTTATACCTAAACAATTACTAAAGTTTTGTTGCTAATACATTGTTGACGATTTATTTGCTTTAATATTTGTAGTTGTGCCCATTTAACGGCTCTCCGAAGAGATTCAATCGGTAAGTGACCTTGCTCATTGAATTTTGATTCAATTCAAAAGTGATTGTCTGTATGATTCATGTGTAGCTAGCTAGTAACTGTAATGAAATCTTCTTCAGGACAATATTTAGCCGATGATGCATGGGAGTTTCAAGAGCTGGAAGAGTCTATCACCAAAACGTATCTTTAACTTCTCTGTTTCTCCCTCCTGTAACATGCTGTTTTCTTTTTTTTGATAAACATATTTATGTAACAATTCTTAAGCATGTTATGGCCCTTTTTGAATTTTTTTTAATTTTCAATATTCATTTCTGAGTTGGTATGTAAAATTGAAGGAAGGGGTCTGTAAAATTCATTTGTTCATTATTTATATGTAGAATATATAATTGAACTTTTAATAAACCCTTTAAATCTTGTAATTACAAAGTATAAACATTCACTTGAAATATGATGTGTTTTCTCTTTCTTCCACTGGGCATTTGACAGTTTTTCCGATCGTGTTTTTGGTGCACTGTTTTTGAGTATGGCAATGTGGATAATACATATGCTTAACTGCTTATAGTTGTTTTGCTCACCTAAGAAAGAATTAGGCTATTTAATTTTTTACTAAATTTGTAAACATAATTTAAAAATCATTTCGTAATAATGGACAAACGGAAAAGCCAACAAGCTCTCATGCTAATTTTTTAGCGCAAAATTAATTTTCTTAAAAGTTATTCTTTTCATTTTAAAATAGTGTTGTTTAAGACTTTTGCACACTGATTAAAGAATGTAATATTATTGTCATTAGACAATACACTTTTACTAAACTAACTTTATTGGTATATTGAAAGTAGTGTAAAGAGTAAAAACTAACTTTATAGAGTAATAATTAAATGACAAATGAAAAAAATAACAATTGCTACATTTAAAAGTAAGAAAGTTAGAAAGGAAGTCATTTTGAAACGGAGGGAGAGAGTACATACATAAACTTATAAGACACCATATTATTATGTATGATTCTTTGTAAAAGATCTAGTCTTTAGTGCTATGAAATTGAAATTGTCTAATGCAAACAGGATAAAATAATGTTGATTATCAAAACATATTTTTTTTCATGTTTGATCACTTTACTTGAAACAATAATTAGGTTTATTTGACCCATAATAATGTTTCTAGTCCTCAGTCCTTTATGTTGAGAAATTTCAGTCAAATCTATTAAAGGCATGCCGGATTATAAAGAAAGTCGGTATCTCCTATGTAATCGAGATACCAAGTCAAATCTGGGGAGATCCTTGGTTTGTAGGGACGAATAGCCTAACTCGGGGAATCCCTGTATTTACCAGATCGGATGGACCTAGAAGCTAACCGGCATAAACGGTTATGAAAGCCAAAAAGATCCATAAAATATTATCATAAGCAAATAGGATGTTGCATCCAATGATTATGGCGGCGGGAGTTATTCCTGGTCATTATGAGGGAAGCTTAAAGGAGGTAGTTATAGGGGGTATCGGTATAAAAGGAATCTCTCCAAGAGGGAAAAGCAAGTAGACATTACACCCAAAACTATCGCATATACCTAGAATATTCTTAAGAGTTGTAGTCCTACCTGATTTTTTTGGTTATAATAGTGACTAAAATTCAAGATTTTTTTTCTTATAATAGTGACCGGAATAATTAAATTTTAACTAAATTAAATGGCAAAAGTCATTAAATTTTAGACTAATAAATATTTGTATTACTATTATACCTTCAATTTAATTCAAAAATATTTAATGTTGATAATTTATTCATCCGGTATAATTTAGAAGTAAAATTTACTTTGATTTTACATGAAATCAAGAAAATTAATTACATTTAACTAATTTTCTTAATCCATATTTATTTTAGCTTATAATTATTAAAAGAATAGTAGTAATAAAAATGAAAAATCCTAATAATAAGAATAATACAATGATTATTTTGAACAAAATAAAAAGACAAACAATGACAAAGGAACGAGGAAACACTTAATAAAAAAAGTCCTTCAAATGTTTCAAATGAAATACTACAAATTAAAAAAGTCAAATGAAGAAATAGAACGAAAGTAGAAAAAGGAAAGAGAGAATTGAAAAGGCAAAATCCCGCGCTCGCGCTGATTCCAATTTTTGAAAACCAAAAAACAACAATGGAGTTAGAGGATGAAGAGTGGGAACTCTGCTGCAACGATGGTTTGGTCTACAAACGCAAACGCCGTCGATTCAACGCTCCGCCGGAGTCCTCCTCGGTGTCGGAGGAGAAAAGATTGGAGAACTTACGGAAAGAAAGGAAGAAACAGACGCTTTTGAAGCTTAAATCTAAGTTAGAGAAGGAAATTGGTCAGTGGGAACATTTGTCGAACACCTTGCGCTCATTACAAATTTCTTCTTCAACTCAACTTCAACAACAGAAACAGCAGCAGGAGAGAGATGAAACCCCATCTCTTCCTTCCACTTCTTCCTCTACTCAATCATCGTTCTTGGACGATTTGATATTCCAGGTATCTTCATAATCTCAATATCTTCCCAAAAAACTCAATAGGAATTGGGGAAATTACTAACTGGGTCTGAGATTTGCGTGTTATAGCGGCACTATATCAATTCCGGTCTTTATGTTTCATAATACTCAAGAAATTTTGAAAATCTGGGTTAATTAAAAAATGGGTCAGAATTTGCATACTTTGAGTTGCGAAATTTTATTAAAAAAAAAAAAATCCATTTTTGTGTGTACAAGTAGATTTAGGGTTTTTAAGTTTTCTATGTGAACAATAAGATGTATGCTGAAGCTCAATTAAATGAACTTATAATGGATTAAATCAATTTTGTTGCTTTTAGTTTCAGCTGTAAACCTAGTTTGCCCAATTTTCTGTTTAGGAAATATTGGCAAGTCTTCTAGTTTTTAAATTAGGGCATTAGGACTTAGGATTGTTTGGAATTGGAAGAACTTAGAAGTTATAAGTATTTGTGAAGGTTTTTGGCTTTTATGATTCATCTCAAGTTGTTTCTGTTTTTTTAGAGCAAATCTCAGTTTATTTCTGTTAGCTTCTTATTTGAATTTATGAAAAATATCATGCATGGAAAATAAGCATGGTGGTTTGGGCATGAGAAGAGTAAAACATGTGGATTCTTTAGTAAGGAAAGTGGATTAGATGGAGAGTAGTCATACATGTAGATCTAGCAAAAGACCTAGAAAAATTATAAGAGAAACTGTTAATAAAGATCTCGAGCTTAATGAGTTGGATAAAAACATGGTTTTTGATAGGACATTATCGAGTAATTTGATTCATATAGATAACTCCACTTAATTAAATAAGACTTGGTTGTTATTGTATTTGTCATATCTTATAGATTTGGATTAGATACAAGAACTGAGTCACGTATTGTAGTATCTTGGTCGTCCAATCTTAATTGACAGCCAATATCGGTTGACTGTGTAAAACTGACTGTGTAATCTGAATTGTCCGATTTCAAATTAATGACCAAGATTGTTTAGAGCGTGAAACTGCGTGCTACGGTAATTGAAGAAGATCCCTGTCCATTTCTTACCATGTAAATACGTGTGTTGCTACTGTATTCAGTGTATTGGGTAGTATATGATTGATTGTTTGTGCTACACTGTTGCATTGCTATAGTAGATGCCGGTCCACATCATCTTACCGTATAGAATAAATACTTATTTTTTAGCCATTATCTGGCATTGGAACATTCTCTGCAGAATTATAGACTTGTTAATTTAATTGAACTGCATATGTAGTGAATAGTGGATATAAGTTTTGTCACTTTAATTCAGTATTCCTATGTTTGTAGGTGGAAGCTCAGGAAACAATCATTAGTGATATTTCTAATTTATGCGACGTTGCAGAAGCAATATGCCTCAAACAAGAACAATCTTTGTTTGAATTACCAATATGGTCTACACCACTTGAGCTTATGCAAGAGTTAAGCTTTGATGATTGAAGTATGATTGAAGTTCTACCTTATACCATGGGTAATAATGTCAAGTTCAAAAAGGAGGGTCTACATTGTTCAACAAAGAGTTATTAGTTGTAACTTAAAGTAGATTAGACCATTGGTAAATATTTTTAAAATATTGATTAATTGTATTTAAAAGCATGTTGACTAGAGTCATGCCATTAGAGTTTTTTTTGGATAGGCGTCATGTCATTAGAGTTTACTTAGGATGAATGTAAAAAGTGACAAGGTGTTGGTAGTTTTGTATGTTTGAAATTTATTACTCTTCTTATTGTGTGATTTTTGACTGATTTTGTTTTGTATTTGCTACTCTTATCACTACATGGTAACTATTTGACATGATGCTTGAAGATATGATGATATCATGAATTTACATGTGAGCAAAGTTTGGTCTTTTGGTATTCACATCCTTTCTTCACTTCTACCAAACCATGTTGGTTACAATCTCCAATTCATATTTTAAGTTTCATTTTTAGACTAAGGGCAATGATAACCCAAAATATAAGCTGTCAACTTCAAAATTAACATTACAAATTATTACAAATCATAGTATATTGACTTTATAACTTGACATTACAAATTAACAATTATTACAGATTAATTAAAAGAGTTGCTTTGTTTTCCCTTTTAATTGAAATTAGATGGACTATAATGACATCAAATTAACAATGTCATGATGTATCTATATTATAATGGTATAAAAAAACACTTAATTTACTCTAGAACAATTAGATAATATGATAACTGATATTTTCCTTTTTAACCAGAGGTTATAAAATCAAACTCCATCTTAAACATGCATCTTGATCTTAACCAGAGATTATGGATTTGAACTTCATCTTAAACATGCTTCTTAACCAGAGGTTATGGATTTGAACTCCATCTTAAACATGCATCTTGAATTCGAACTCCATCTTAAACATGCTTCTTAACCAGAGGTTATGGATTCGAACTCCGTCTTAAATTATGAATTCAAACTCCGTCTTAAACATGCATCTTGATCTTAACCAAAGATTATGGATTCGAACTCCATTTTAAACATGCATGTTGAATTCGAACTCCATAGGTTTGGATTCGAACTCCATCTTAAACATGCATGTTGAATTCGAACTCCATTTTTAACATGCTTCTTAACCAGAGGTTATGGATTCGAACTCCATCTTAAACATGCATCTTGATCTTAATCAGAGGTTATGGATTCGAACTCCATCTTAAACATGCATCTTGATCTTAATCAAAGGTTATGGATTGAACTTCATCTTAAACATTCATTTTGAACATCCAATGTTATTAAATTGTCTAAAAGAGTTTTACAGCTTATTGTAGTCCTCTCCCATTTTATAGATTAATCTCTACAGCTTCTCACAATATCCAATCTATAAAAAAATATTTAACTTTTTTCTTTCAATTATTCTTTTCACTTAAACAATTGTCCATTCAAAAAAATAACAAATTCATACAAAGGAACAAGCTTAATCGACATTTATAATTTCGTTGATTGTTTTAACGTGGAAGATTATGTTAATACAGTCATAGAATTTTAAGACCAAATCAAATTGAGTGAGTATTCACTAGGCAAAGGTTCTGTTAGGATCCCGAAATTCCGAAACAGAAATTAAAGAAATAAAACAGTAAAACTTTAGGAAATAAACGGAATTTGATTAATGATGAAATATAAGATGCAGAAAGGGAAGAATCCCAATCTACCCCAGAGCCAAGCTCCTACAGAGAACAATATTCTCTGTCCATAACTAAAACAAATGATTTCTCCCCGATACCTATACTCTTACTTTCCACCCTCTTTATAACCAACTCTACCCGTTCTCTCTCCTGTAACTCACTATCTCCTCTAATCTTCTACTTTTGATTACTCCAAATGGGCCTAAGCCAATTGGGCTTACACACACATATTTGGTACCTAACAATACCACCCCCTTAAAATGTGCCTTGTCCTCAAGGCAGAGAAAAAAGAATTCACTTTCCAGTAGCTGCTGCCTTGTTATAACCTGCAGTATTGAACAGAGATTTTGGTTGCTTGATAAACTCTGCTGTTCCACTAGAGGCTTCCTCCCTTGTTGGTGCTGAGACATTTGTGTACTCATAGTATTGAATTCTTGTGTGGTTTGGGCCTGAACATTTTCCATAGATCCTATACTTGAGCAACACAATAAAAGTTGCAACGAACTGTTGCTGCCATTCAAACTCCCAGATTTTAAAACCTGGTGCTGCCCCATAAACACATTCTCCAATGGTGGGTTTAAGAAAACACATATGATTGATCTGAACGGTGGGGATATTGACCCAATCATGAAAAAACATTCTTTTCCACTGAAATAAAAATTGACCCATGGTAGTTCTTCTAAAAACTCTCCTTGTACAATAGTTGAAAATTAGGGTCCTTCCACCTGGGTCCCACTGTTCAGAGGTTGATGATCCGGTTTCAACCCTTTGAACCACCCAAACAATTTCCCCCGCTCTACATTTGCATCGTAGCCTGCTACTTTTTTCAACTTGCTGAGGAAATAAACCCTCATCCATCGCAACAACCCGATTCACTTGAATAACAAGCTTAGTTGATGCTTCCAGCCTAACTATGGTTGCATCTCCTATACTCTCCAGCATCATGTCAACACCATTTGTTATAGAGTTTCCAAACAACAAAACAAAATTTGCAGCTCTAACCAAGTAAATGGCAGTGAGGGAAGAGCACATATACTCATTTATCATGGACTCATGTTGTAGGTGTGCACTCTGATAATTTGTGTATTGGAATAAACTTTCTTCATAGGTTACATGATTTGCTTCCATATCCATGAAGTAGGAAATAAAGCTTTTAAGTGTATCAAGTAGCCCCCGAAAAATTGAGAGATATTGAGTGAACAAAACATATGTGGAGGATTGCTTCATTGCCTTCTCAAATTTTCTATATTGAAATTGGGACTTACCATGCAATGATGGGAGCAAAGAATTCCATGAACCATCCAAGGTATGTACCCACTTGGCAGTAGCATAGATAGACATCTGTAAAGCACTTAGTACCTTGACATGGTTATATACCCACTTGGCAATAGCATATGTAACCATCTGTAAGGCACTTAAAAGAGTATTTCTTCCATTTCTTGTGGAGTATGGAATTGAAGGATATTTTTCCCCAATAGTATTGAAATGCAATACTTCTATAAAGGCTCTAGTTAGGGGCAATGGGAAAACACAACATATTTGGTCAACACAATTTTTTTCCCAATTCTCAAGTGGTGTTTCTGGGGTTGGGTCCCATATACTACAAACCCATTTTTCTTGAACCCCATAACTATCAACAACTTGGGTCAGACCCATTAAATTAAAGAATTCACCCAACTTACCTAAAGACAAGTTTGCCCTTCTATCACCCTCTTTCACTCGACCCGGATTCTCCATCATAAGCACCCAACGTAACTCGTTCTGCAGTGATGGCATCGTAACTATACGGTGGACGGCAATTGACTGTTTCAAGTGTGGAGGGACTGTCTTAGGCATTTCTCCGACCATGGTGGAGCCCCATACCCTTTGAATCTTCTTCGCTGCACAGTATAGTTTTCGGTGTGATTCTTTTTGAGAAAAGGAAAAGATGATTGAATCCTTCAGAGATGAAGAATCGATGGTGTCATTGTCAAACTTAGACCTATAATTATCTAAGCGGTCGTAACTCACCTTCACCCCTTTTTTGCGAGACTTACGATTGTTTTCCCCTTCGACTCCCATCATCATCAGTTGCTTCTTACCGTTTACCCTTGGAAACTCTTCCAACAATTTTTGTTGTGGTGGACTCTTCACATGGTGTTTAACATCTGGCGGCTTTGGTGGTTTCCTCACTAAAGAGGGTATTGTCCAGCTTGATCTTGTTTTGATCGGTGGGGGTTGCAAGATTCGCCGCGGTAGTGCCGTTACAAATCGTCCGGCGTATGTCGGCTTCAATGGTGATCTCAAGTATGATTTATGTGCACATACTCTCTCCACCATTGTGCTTGATACGTTTATCTTCTCAAACCTTCCTGATTCAACACACCCTTTGAATTCTTTCACTTCCTTGCTTCCTGTGATATCCATATTGAGAAATATCGCCATTGACCGTAGTGGTTCTTGCATCTTCTTAGTTTCAAGGGTTAATCCTTTGACGTCGGTTCCTTTGCACCAATCAGTAGTTGAGATCTCCTCTTCTTCATTCCTCTTGTCAACTAACATCTGGTCTTCCTCTATCACCGATTCAACACCACTATTCTTTGACTCCTCATTATTTTCAGTTAGAATGTGGTCATCGCCCTGGTTCTCCTCATCCTCTGCAACTTCAAGCATATCCCACAGATCTGGGATGAAATTCTTGATAAAGGCCATTTCAAATTCCTTCCATGTTGCACTTTGATGGTTTTTCTTCCAAGAATACCACCATAAAGAAGCTTCTCCTCTCAATGCAAACAGAGTCACCCAGTCTACTTTCATCTTTTCTGAAATCCAGCGGTTGGCTTCAAAGTACCGATCCAACTGGATCAGCCACCAGTAAGCGTCTTCCGTTCCATCAAAGATTGGAAGTACCTTCTCCGACAACGTCACTGGCTCTTCCTCGATGCATCCGGTAGGTCGGACCATTGTTAGGATCCCGAAATTCCGAAACAGAAATTAAAGAAATAAAACAGTAAAACTTTAGGAAATAAACGGAATTTGATTAATGATGAAATATAAGATGCAGAAAGGGAAGAATCCCAATCTACCCCAGAGCCAAGCTCCTACAGAGAACAATATTCTCTGTCCATAACTAAAACAAATGATTTCTCCCCGATACCTATACTCTTACTTTCCACCCTCTTTATAACCAACTCTACCCGTTCTCTCTCCTGTAACTCACTATCTCCTCTAATCTTCTACTTTTGATTACTCCAAATGGGCCTAAGCCAATTGGGCTTACACACACATATTTGGTACCTAACAGGTTCTTAACTTCAATTTTGAAACATTGAATATTCATATCCATATCTAAGAAACAAATATAAATCAAAGTACATTAACCCCAAAATTCAATTGGATCGTATCTAACATATTCAACTCATTTGTTTTTATTTTTGAATTCATAAATAGAAAAAACATCTCATTGAAAATTCTAACCCATAAGAACAACTAATTTTCAAATCTTCAGAATTAGAATGGTACATTACAAATGCAGGGTTTTCAAGTCTATTTCATTTAAACGAGAAGGAAAAGGTTCCAGAGGTATTAAAACAAATCCTGCTGCATGACATTCATCCTCAAGAAGCTTTACTTGAGAAGTTCCTTCAGGACAATATGCAACAACAGCTCCGCCGCTACCTGTAAATTTTGACGCCGCTCCAACCTTTCTAGCAATCTCTACCATTTTTATATTGACATCACCAAGTGCATCATCTCCAAACATCGACCTGCACAATATATATACCAATAACAAAGTTTAATAGAAGAAAATTGTGTAAGCAGATGCAAAAATCTCGAAGTAGATTATGAGTGTATTGGGTCTATGCTTCATCGAAAGTACTTTGACAACTCGGTCTATCAGAAGTAACCGGAGTGTGATGTGAGAGTTGTAAGCCCCTAGGTACTAAGTTCAACTCCTAATTATCAATGAATTAGAACACTAAATTGTGTAATTAGTAGCTTGCTTTTAGTAAACCAAACTAAAGAACCAAGGACTAGTCCTAGTACCGATCAATAAGTAAGCTGATGATTAAGTTTCAAAGATGGATTTTTTTTCTTCTTACTTTTGAATGCTATCAGTCATATAAACCAAATGATCCAACTGTATCTACATATATTGAAACAGAAAAATAAGAATTACCTTCGCAGGTCGAAATTTTTATTCATGAGAGATGCTAGTTTGGAATAGTCCTTCTCTTCTAATGCTGCCTTTCCTTCTTCCGCAACATTTGCCACTTCAAGCATTGTTGACACGATGAACTCATCACCATCAAGCCATCTCTGACGTACTTTACTATGAACCTACATGTCAGTATCAGTTAAAATTTATATATGAAAAAACAAATTAAGTTAAGTTTCTCATGCTCTTAATAGAAATGCTAGCTCAAACAATCACTGAAGAAATTTTGGCGCTATCTCCAACATGCTGAATAACACAATGCATCAACTTATCAGTTAAATTAAGCAGACAAAAGGACTCTAAGCCTGAGAACAGATGTTACTGCAACCATATCTTAATATTTTTAGCGATAAGGATCAGAAAATTTATGTCAGTAAGCTAATGCTATATACACAACATTTGAATTAGATGTAATGTAATATTACTATCGTAAAAGGCACAAGCAGTAAGCATATATAATAAAAATAAAAATAAAAAGATAAAGCAATTCCATGACACCAACCTTTCCAGAGTCGCTAGGATTCGCTACATAGATGAGGTATAGAGGTGGGAGTAGACTCAAATCCAGTGGTATATAAAGCCCATGCCCTAATTTGTCCATGCTTTCCTTGTTGAAGTCCTATAAAAGCAGAGCAAGTCGCATCACATGACAATTTGGTATTCATTATACACATTTGAAACTGAATGTTGGGATCAAAGTTAACATTATACCATGTAAACTAGGCCACCGTAAACTTGTGCAACTCGATCTTGAAGACCAGCAACTATTCCAAGTTCTTCCTCGGCAGCAAGGATAAGGTTAGGCCTCACCTCCACCTTGATTAGATGCCTGACTTTGTAGAAATCAAGAAAACAGTTCAAGGCAGCACACACAATCCCACTAGAACCCGAAAGTCCGCTCTGAAATACAAAAGTCCAAACTATTCATCAGTAAAGCCACAGATTGAAATATGAAAATGAAAACAAAACTGTCTACACTAATAATAAATAATGAGTGAATCTTGCTAACAAACACCTTAAGGGCACTAGTCAAAATACAAAAGTTACTGCTTTTCTAGAAGAACAGAGCATTGAACACGCATGTAACCTTAAAAGATGTAATTTTATTGTCTAGGATTCTCTACCCAGAATCCTCAAGCAAGGTAAAAATGGGCCGCACAATCAAAGTGTTTTACATCTCCCCAATGTGGCCCCAATTGAGGCCAATTAGACTATACTCCACTACAACTTCTAACAACATCAAGAATCACGGCACAAGTAAGACTTAAAATCTTACTGCATGCTTGGTTTTACAGTGGCAAAAAGTGATTTTGTAACATTGATTTTGGTTAAGAGCAGTGAATTTAAGGTAAAACAATTCAGTCAGGTCTGATTATATTCACGTATCAGTGAGTTGAACAACACATTAAAGCATAAAAATCAAGTTTGAAGGTATAAAACTACAAATCCTATCTTCAAGTTAGAATCAATTTTAACTCATAAAACTCACTTTTAGTTGTCCCAAAAGTGATTCCAAATACGCACTTACCCTCAAGTACAATCATTCACAAGGATTACAATTAGAGGTTTAAAAAAAATTGGCAATGAGTTTTGCACACTTATAAATAGATAAATGGTTTACAAAACTAACATGCGTAAAAAGTTTTACTCTATGGATCAATCCTAATGGTTAAAGTTAAACATGTCTTCAATAATCTGATGATTACGATTGATCAACATTGTAAAATATACAGTGACAATAAATCTATGCTCAAATAGTTTACAATTCAAGGTTATAAAAACGGTCTGCAATTCCGAAAACTGCTGCAGTAAAACTGTAAAAAGGTGACCGAAATTGCGAAAACCTTTATGCGATTGCAACCACTTTTTAAAAGCTTACATACAAAATAAAGGAGTAAAAGAGAATTATATACCTGACGAGGGATATTAGTATCATAAGAGAGAGTGAAATTGGTATGATGAAGTTCAATCCCATTCTCTTTACAATAATTATAAAAAACTTTATAAATAGCCATAAGCAACCGAACTCCACCATAATAACCCTCACTCTTCAATCTATCAACCTGCACCAACATCACACAACATGCAACAACATCATCACCATCATCAATATGAAAACAGAACATGCAAATGAATACAATTACACTGAGAATCAATTCAAAGAAGATACCAATTGATGATGAGAATCGAAGCTGACAAGATCGTGAGTAGGATGTGGCTGAATGACGAGTTCTTTGGAAGGACGAAGGCGAACGGTGGCATAGAAATTGGAAAGACTGAAAGCGATTGTTTTGCCGTGATATACATCGCTTGGATTTCCGAGAAAACCAACTCGTGCATATGCTTTGTGTTCGATCACATTATCATGTTTTTCCTCCATTGATGAATCTGTGAATCTCTCTGTGTTGCTTTGGGTTTCAAGTTTCAACTCTATGAATCTATGACTTTTTTTTTGTTGTTGTTATAATATTATAGTATAGAGTTTTATATTACTTATTTGAGAAAAATAATTGAATGAATATGCACCGAGGTGAAACTTTTGTAGTAACAACCAATTAAATTTAATTGAAATGCGTGTAAAAGACTATAATGTCATTTAATGATAGACGTTGAATAATTTTTCACTTTTATTTTAATTATTTATAAATTAATTGAATTAATAGTGTAAATTTTTTTAAATCTCTTAAATAGTATATAAATTTTGGTATTTTTAAATTTAAAAAATATTCTAATTACAAACCTGTTGTATTGGATTCGAATTATGATTTTAGGTTCATCTAATTTTATTTCATCTTATTTTTTTCGGATTTTCAAAAGACAAACTAAACAGAGCGAGACAACCTCTACTTTAAATCTTGCTAGCAAAATTTTTTAATAAAAATTTAATTTAAAATGTTATTTTAGATATTTTATTATTAATTTTTTTTAATATAAAATTATCAAAAAATAAATTAATTTTTGAAGCTATTTTAAATGATTTTTTTATAAAAATTATTTTTGAGTTAAAAACTTTTTAAAAAATTATGATTTTAATTATGTTTTGATTTTCAATAATTTATATTTATGTTATTGAATGTCAAAATTAGTATTTTAATTTATAAAAATAGATTTAAAAATTCTTTTTACTATTTTAGAAAACATTTTTATAAAATCATTTTTAAAAATATAAAGAAAAAAACAAACAGGTCAAATATTAGTTTTAAAAAATTTAACAGATTAAAATCTATTATATGATTTATAAAATTATTTTTGTGTTTTCCAAAGTTAGAACCAAAATATACACAATATTTTTTTTATTAAAATAATTTATTGTGTTGTAACATTTCTTAAAATAAAAATTATTAAATTGAAAGTAACACAAAAGAATTAATTAAAAAATTAAATTAAATATAATATTAAATTACAAATAAAACTAAATCATCTTTTAAAGTTGTTTTTTTCCTTACTATGAAAACATGAACATAGTTATTTAGCTCTAGAAGTAATCTATCTATTAAAAAGTGATTGGTCTTATCCTTGAATTTGATTCCGCGTGAGAATGAGGTGGCAGACAGCACTTTGCGCATATATATCTTTTAGTTTCTATTCTAACTTTCTAACATTAGGCATTTAGGCTGGATAAATCAATGGGTTTGATGCATATCTGGTTTAAAACTTAAATAAACTGTCGTTTCATTCTTAAGTCTAAATTTCGACAGATAAAATTTTAATTTTTAGAAAAATCAGTTAAATTAAATTAACGAATAAATCAAATAAAATTTGTCGATTTAATATTTATTTGACTAGCGGTGGAGCTTGGGCCTCAAGGACGTGCTTCCCTTGAGGTCCTGAGTTCGAAGGAGCCCGGGGCCAACTTTCGGAGGCTACGTGGGGGAGCCTAAAAAACTCCTCTCGAGTGGATTAGTCGACACGGAAGGAAGGATACCACTCTATTAAAAAAAAAAGAAACAGTTTATTTTTATAAAGTCATACATTCATTTCTTAACTTATTCAAGAAAAAAATATCAAAATTTTAGAACAGCGCAAAAATTTTTTTTATCATTCAAAAAATTATTATTATTTTAAATCATAAATTATATAACAATTTATATCTTATGTTGAATGTTTTGTATTTTTTCAGAGTAAATAATGCCAAATTAGATTATAAAAACAATAATAATTTGACTTGAATCCATTCTAATAATGAGTCAATTTTATAATAATAGAAATAAATAACATGAATATTAGTTGAGTTTGATCGGATTTGAATTTTTGCCGGAATCAAAATAATCATTTAAATTCAATCATATCAACTCAATATCATTCAAATTAAACAATTAAATTAATTCGACATCCAATTCAACCCAATCTATTTGTAAAAAAAATAATAAATTGATCGGTTTCAAACAAACGATTCAAATATAATTTTTAGGGGTGCTCGTGGTGCGGTTTGGACGGTTTTGACGAAAAAAATCATCCGAACCGCAAGAGAAAAAATAGTGCGGTTTGGTTTGGTTCGGTTGACTTTTAAAAAAAATCCAAACCAAACCAAACTAAACTAATGCGGTTTGGTTCGGTTCGGTTGGTTCGGTTTTTTACAAATATTTTATTGAGCCATACATACACATATATATGACAACATAATTTTATATTTAGACATTCATACACTAACAAATAACAACAAAACTCGTCATATTTTGACAATAATTTTCCATGTAATATGTAAAAATTAAATTAGACAAAAGTGGAATATTAAACATAAAATAATAGCATAAAACAATATAAAATTATTATAATGAAACAAAAAAATAGAAGAGACAAAAGATTAGTGAAGGTGAAAAAGAAAAAGAAAAAGTGTTGAGAGATTAGAGAAGAAGATGTGCAATAAAAATGAAACTGAAATACGGAACATTTACATAAAAATGAGAAGGTGAAAAAGAAAGAACATAGGAGAGTAAAGATTATAGAAGAAGAGGGAAGATGTATGTGGCAAACAATGTGAAATAATATTATTAGAGATTTGAGAAGATCGGGACTGAAATTATATGTGTAAGGATGAAAAAATTGTTCGTATTCATAAGGTTAATGTATAATAGGTTTAATTTTGGGTTGGATGTGAGTTAAGTAAAATTTAGGTTGTAACATAATGCGGTTTGATTCGGTTTGGTTCGGTTTACAAAATACAAACCGCAAACCGAACCGAACCGTGCGGTTTTGTTAAAAAATGACCCAAACTAATCCGAACCAAATGCGATTTTTTGCGGTTTCGGTTTGGTTTGGTTTAGTTTGCGGTTTTCTATTGGGTTGGTTTGGTTTTGAGCACCCCTAATAATTTTCAATTTGTCAAAATATATTACTAAAATTATTTTTACAGTATAGATTGCATATCACATATTCCAAAAATGTCACCACAGCTACTAGTACCAACTTTCAGATAGTTGGAAAAAAAAATGCATTTCATGTTTTATTTTTATTGATGGATTGTACTGTAGTATCCATCATGATAGGCCTGGATCATGGGATATTGTCTGTTTCATTAATGGAAATAAAACTAGGCAGGTGCTGTATTTGAAAGTTGTTCTAATATATGGAAATGCCTTTAGGGGCGTTTTTTAAGTGGTAAATTTTTTTAAAAATTCGTGTATTTAATATATTAAAAATTGAAATATTAATTTTTATAAAAAATATTTTTTTTATTTAATATACTTATTAAAGAGTGTCTTGAAGGCACTGGTTAGTAATAGTCATATATATATATATATATATATATATATATATATATATATAAGTCACATCAAATTTAGAAAATATAAAAATATTCTTAGATTCTAGAAATGCATTGAACGCACATCAAATTTATGTCAAATAACTCACATGCACCGTATTTTGACAAAAAATAATAATCTGAAAATATATTTTTGAAAACAATTAAATTTTTACTATTGGTTGGTAGTTATTGACTGCAACATAATTCAAAATGGCATCTCAAGCATTGACTGTAAAAATATATTTCCCTACCTGCAACATATAATACTATATAATGATACCCTTGTTTATCTATAATATAACAAAATAAGTGGTTCTAGTTTTTACAAAAATACCCATCATTAATTTTCTTACACCTATTAAAATTGTTAGTTTTTTTGTCTATCCACACAATTGTCTAATATAATGTTAATATTTTATTCAATATTATTATAACTTATAAATCAATTCCTCTCATTTTTCACCATTCTTTCTCTCTCTTCACCTTTACATTATTAGTTTTCAAAAGCAATCTAAAGTTGATTGAGATATTTATTCTAATTATTAGATTTAAAAATATAATTTTGATCCAACATAAAATATGAAGAAAATAGCAACAAAAAAAAATTTATTTTATTTATTTGTGTCCATAAGCCATTATAATTGATTCTAAAAACTACAATTATTTTAATGTTAAAATATATACATATTCAAACTTTTTTTAACCGTTGAGGATTTGTTTTCTTTTTAAATGTGATTTCAAAATTTACATTTATGTAATTTGATTTTTATGTCATTATCAATACTATAAGTCCCTTTTATGGAAAGGAAAAAAAGAGAGATAAATAAACCAACAAGAAATCAAATTCAAATTTCAAAATCTTATTTTCCCCACTCTTTTACTCTATTTATTTATATTTTATATATGAAAATTTACTATTGATCCACATATTTTTATAAATATATAACTAAACAAAAATAATATTAGTATACGGGAAAATATTTATTATTGATCTAAATATTTTAATATACGAAAAATAGTATTTATGATCCAAAAAATTTTAATTCATAAATGGTATACGGGAAAAAATTTATTATTGATCTACATATTTTTATATACGAAAATTTACTATTGATTTAGATATTTTTGTAAACGATACTTAAACAAAAATAATATTTGTATATGGAAAAAAATTTATTATTGATCTAAATATTTGTATATACGAAAAAATGGTATTTATGATCTAAATTTTTTTTATTAAAAAATGGTATACAGGAAAAAATTTATTATTGATCTACATATTTTTATCTATAATATAAGAAAATAAGTGGTTCTAGTTTTTACAAAAATACCCATCATTAATTTTCTTACACCTATTAAAATTGTTAGTTTTTTTGTCTATCCACACAATTGTCTAATATAATGTTAATATTTTATTCAACATTATTATAACTTATAAATCAATTCCTCTCATTTTTCACCATTCTTTCTCTCTCTTCACCTTTACATTATTAGTTTTCAAAAGCAATCTAAAGTTGATTGAAATATTTATTCTAATTATTAGATTTAAAAATATAATTTTGATCCAACATAAAATATGAAGAAAATAGCAACAAAAAAAAATCTATTTTATTTATTTGTGTCCATAAGCCATTATAATTGATTCTAAAAACTACAATTATTTTAATGTTAAAATATATACATATTCAAACTTTTTTTAACCGTTGAGGATTTGTTTTCTTTTTAAATGTGATTTCAAAATTTACATTTATGTAATTTGATTTTTATGTCATTATCAATACTATAAGTCCCTTTTATGGAAAGGAAAAAAAGAGAGATAAATAAACCAACAAGAAATCAAATTCAAATTTCAAAATCTTATTTTCCCCACTCTTTTACTCTATTTATTTATATTTTATATATGAAAATTTACTATTGATCCACATATTTTTATAAATATATAACTAAACAAAAATAATATTAGTATACGGGAAAATATTTATTATTGATCTAAATATTTTAATATACGAAAAATAGTATTTATGATCCAAAAAATTTTAATTCATAAATGGTATACGGGAAAAAATTTATTATTGATCTACATATTTTTATATACGAAAATTTACTATTGATTTAGATATTTTTGTAAACGATACTTAAACAAAAATAATATTTGTATATGGAAAAAAATTTATTATTGATCTAAATATTTGTATATACGAAAAAATGGTATTTATGATCTAAATTTTTTTTATTAAAAATTGGTATACAGGAAAAAATTTATTATTGATCTACATATTTTTATCTATAATATAAGAAAATAAGTGGTTCTAGTTTTTACAAAAATACCCATCATTAATTTTCTTACACCTATTAAAATTGTTAGTTTTTTTGTCTATCCACACAATTGTCTAATATAATGTTAATATTTTATTCAACATTATTATAACTTATAAATCAATTCCTCTCATTTTTCACCATTCTTTCTCTCTCTTCACCTTTACATTATTAGTTTTCAAAAGCAATCTAAAGTTGATTGAAATATTTATTCTAATTATTAGATTTAAAAATATAATTTTGATCCAACATAAAATATGAAGAAAATAGCAACAAAAAAAAAATCTATTTTATTTATTTGTGTCCATAAGCCATTATAATTTATTCTAAAAACTACAATTATTTTAATGTTAAAATATATACATATTCAAACTTTTTTTAACCGTTGAGGATTTGTTTTCTTTTTAAATGTGATTTCAAAATTTACATTTATGTAATTTGATTTTTATGTCATTATCAATACTATAAGTCCCTTTTATGGAAAGGAAAAAAAGAGAGATAAATAAACCAACAAGAAATCAAATTCAAATTTCAAAATCTTATTTTCCCCACTCTTTTACTCTATTTATTTATATTTTATATATGAAAATTTACTATTGATCCACATATTTTTATAAATATATAACTAAACAAAAATAATATTAGTATACGGGAAAATATTTATTATTGATCTAAATATTTTAATATACGAAAAATAGTATTTATGATCCAAAAAATTTTAATTCATAAATGGTATACGGGAAAAAATTTATTATTGATCTACATATTTTTATATACGAAAATTTACTATTGATTTAGATATTTTTGTAAACGATACTTAAACAAAAATAATATTTGTATATGGAAAAAAATTTATTATTGATCTAAATATTTGTATATACGAAAAAATGGTATTTATGATCTAAATTTTTTTTATTAAAAAATGGTATACAGGAAAAAATTTATTATTGATCTACATATTTTTATCTATAATATAAGAAAATAAGTGGTTCTAGTTTTTACAAAAATACCCATCATTAATTTTCTTACACCTATTAAAATTGTTAGTTTTTTTGTCTATCCACACAATTGTCTAATATAATGTTAATATTTTATTCAACATTATTATAACTTATAAATCAATTCCTCTCATTTTTCACCATTCTTTCTCTCTCTTCACCTTTACATTATTAGTTTTCAAAAGCAATCTAAAGTTGATTGAAATATTTATTCTAATTATTAGATTTAAAAATATAATTTTGATCCAACATAAAATATGAAGAAAATAGCAACAAAAAAAAAATCTATTTTATTTATTTGTGTCCATAAGCCATTATAATTGATTCTAAAAACTACAATTATTTTAATGTTAAAATATATACATATTCAAACTTTTTTTAACCGTTGAGGATTTGTTTTCTTTTTAAATGTGATTTCAAAATTTACATTTATGTAATTTGATTTTTATGTCATTATCAATACTATAAGTCCCTTTTATGGAAAGGAAAAAAAGAGAGATAAATAAACCAACAAGAAATCAAATTCAAATTTCAAAATCTTATTTTCCCCACTCTTTTACTCTATTTATTTATATTTTATATATGAAAATTTACTATTGATCCACATATTTTTATAAATATATAACTAAACAAAAATAATATTAGTATACGGGAAAATATTTATTATTGATCTAAATATTTTAATATACGAAAAATAGTATTTATGATCCAAAAAATTTTAATTCATAAATGGTATACGGGAAAAAATTTATTATTGATCTACATATTTTTATATACGAAAATTTACTATTGATTTAGATATTTTTGTAAACGATACTTAAACAAAAATAATATTTGTATATGGAAAAAAATTTATTATTGATCTAAATATTTGTATATACGAAAAAATGGTATTTATGATCTAAATTTTTTTTTTTAAAAATGGGTATACAGGAAAAAATTTATTATTGATCTACATATTTTTATATACGAAAATTTACTATTGATCCATATGTTTTTGTAAACGATACCTAAACAAAAATAATATTTGTATACGGGAAAAAAATTATTATTTATCTAAATATTTTAATATACGAAAAAATGGTATCTATGATCTAAAATTTTTTATTCAACAATGGTATAAGGGAAAATTTTTATTATTGATCTACATATTTTATATACGAAAATTTACTATTGAACCAGATATTTTTGTAAACGATACCTAAACAAAAATAATATTTGTATACGGGAAAAAATTTATTATTGATCTAAATATTTTTATATACGAAAAATGATATTTATGATCCAATTTTTTTTTTATTAAAAAATGGTATACGGGAAAATTTTTATTATTGATCTAAATATTTTTATATATGAAAAATGGTATTTATGATCCAAATTTTTTTATTCAAAAATGGTATACAGGAACAAATCTATTATTGATTTAAATATTTTTATATACGAAAAATGGTATTTATGATCCAAAATTTTTTTATTCAAAAATGGTATACGGAAAAAATTTATTATTGATCTAAATATTTTTATATATGAAAAATGGTATTTATAATCCAAATTTTTTTAATTAAAAAATGGTATACAAGAACAAAACTATTATTGATTTAAATATTTTTATATACGAAAATTTACTATTGATCCATATATTTTTATAAACGATACCTAAACAAAAATAATATTTGTATACGGAAAAAAAATTATTATTGATCTAAATATTTTTATATACGAAAGATGGTATTTATGATCCAAAAATGGTATACGGGAAAAAATCCATTATAAATTTAAATATTTTTATATAAAAAAAATCTATTATTGATCTATTTTTTTTCTTTTTACACCTTCTATTTAAAATAAATATATTATGTAAACAAATGTGCGTACCAGACCAGAACCCGTGCGTATGCACGGGTTTGTTACTAGTTTTCACATGAAAAAAAATGAGGTGAGTTTGATATTGACCCCCAAGATCTACAAAGAGGCATTATTAGGGGAGGTGATGTTTGTTTGTTGGAACAACTTGATGAAAATGGGTCAATTACAATTTTTTTTTGGGTTAAATAAGTTTTTGGTCTCTATAAATATTGCAGTTTCATTTTTAGTCCCTTCTGGGTTTTGGCAACGGTTTTAGCTGGTTTTGGCAACGGTTTTTTTATAAAAAACGTTGCCTAAAAGCAGGGAGGGACTAAAAATGAAAACTGCAATATTTATAGGGACCAAAAACTTATTTAACCCTATCATAAAAAATATTAAATTAAAATGAGATATTATTATTGTTAGTGCACAAGGTGATGAAAGAAAGCAAAAGGAATGTTATATTCTTTGTAAATGACGACTACAAGTGAATGATTAGGTTTAAATGCAGTTATTACTAGTCTGTTTATACATAGAAAACTAGGGTTGTCACGTAGGCCCTAACAAAAGTAAACTTAATAACTAAGTAAACAAAATAAATCAGAACCCTAGAAGCTGAACATACTTCTGGGACGCAACCTCAGAACTTTTGCTTCTGACTGATAATAAATTCTGACTAACAACAGTTTCTGAATTTGAATTACTTCCAACACCATCCCTTAATTCATATTCAGCTAACCAAAACTATAACACCAATTTCTTCCCTCAAATGGATAGAGTGTTCAGTCTTGACATCCTTCGTCAGAACATCTACAAGTTGCTTATGGTTGCTATAGTGTGCAACTCCATTCAGAAATGCAGATTTTTCCTTGAAAACCCATCAGACGCTGATGTTTTTCTTCTCCTTTGGAAACTCACTTAACTCCTAAGTCTTGTTTCTTTCTATAGCCTCAAGTTCTTCTTTCATGGCATTCAACCATAATTTCTTCTTGAGATTTTCTTCAATACACACTTGTTTAGAATCTTCTTCTGATTCTAGAACTGTATCTCCTTCTGAACATTCTTCAAAAGCACGACTACCACAAGAAGCTACACCTTTGTTAACTTCTACACTTCGTCCAGAACCACTAGCTTCAGAAATACCGCCTTCAAAAGTTGGATTGCCTTCAGAATCATAACCATTGTCAGAGGCTAGACTACCTTCAGAAGCTCTTGTTTATGAAGTTCCACCTTCAACGTCATGATTACCACCAGAAACATGATCATCTCCAGAAGCTTGTCCTCTAGAACCTATGTCTTCAGAGTTTTTCCTTCCTCAAACATGATCACCACCAGATTCAACATCTGGATCAGAATCAGATTCACCGTCAGATTCATCTTCAGAGTCTCCAGAAGATTCTTCATCTTCTAACTCTGACTCACCTTCAAAACTTTCAAGTTTTAAATCATTTTCAGAACCTTCAGGTTCTGATTTATCTTCAGAAGCAGAATCTTCTTCAGATTCTGACTCATCTTCTGATTCTCCTTCAAACTCAGAATCACCTTCGGATTCTGACTTGTCTTCAGCTTCAGAGTCATCTTCTGACTCTGACCCATCCTCAGAATCTTCAAAGTCATCTTCTGATTCTGATTTATATAAAAACACACCTTCAAAATATTCAGAGTTATCTTCTTCCCCTTCAGAATCAGAAAACGAAAAACTCATAGGTTCCTCATCAGATTCATAAGCCATTAATATCACAGGTTCATCATCAGAATCTCCTTTGGCTATTTTTGCTTCTTCTTTGTTTGACCAACAATCTTTAGCAAAGTGTCAAACCTATAACAACAATAACACATAACCATTCTCTTGTCATACTTCTCCTTTCCCTTCTGATGTTTCTCTTCATCAGAATAGAGGACTTCTGACTTCTGAGACCTACCATGTCTTTTTTGCTTCTGGTCCTTCTTGACAAAAGAAGCTTTCAGAGCCTGCTTAACCTCCTTCTCAGAGGTTCTTTTAGCCAGACGCAACTCTTGCGCCTCTAGACTACTTTGTAGCTCTTCTATTCTCATGGTTTCCAAATCTTTAGAACGTTCAATTTCTACAACAATGTAATCAAATCGAGGAGTAAGCGACCTCAATATCCTCTCAATGATTACTTGTTCAGAAATGGTTTCTCCACAAGCTTTCATCTCATTAGTGATCAGAATCACTCTGGAGGTGTATTCAGATACCTTCTCGTTATCTTTCATGTTGAGATTCTCCTACTGCTTTCGTTGTCCTTCTTCACTGATGCGTCACCATCGCAACACCTAACCAGTGTATCCCACACAGCCTTCACCGTCGTCAAATCAACGATTTCCTCAAACACGTTCACATCTACACACTGATGGATGTAGAATAATGCCTTCTGATCGCTCTTCCTTATTCCTCTCTTTGTTTCTCTTTGTTCCTCTATTGCATTCGCTGCAACCGGAACATAACCTTCGGTAACAAGCTCAAGAACATCTTAAGCCCTGAACAACATACGCATTTGAGACATTCACCTATTCCAGTTCTTTCCATCAAGCACCATAATTTTTGTATTCAGATTACTTCAACTCATTTTAACCTTGTGCAAGTCACTCAGATCTCACCAAACAAAGTGTTTCCCAATCTCGTAGAATCATAAAATGTGATTTTGTTCCGATTTTGTTCAAGATTCAACACAAATACAAGAACCAAAATCAATCACACAACGCCTCACCGCTTCACTCGTGTTTCCCCGTGGATCCGAACCGGAGCTCTACATACCAATTGTTAGTGCACAAGGTGATGAAAGAAAGCAAAAGAAATATTATATTCTCTGTAAATGACGGCTATAACAGATTGTGAAATGATTAGGTTTAAATGCAACTACTATTAGTCTATTTATACACAGAAAACTAGGGTTGCCACGTAGGCCCTAACAAAAGTAAACTTAATAACTAAGTAAACAAAATTAACTAGAGCCCCATAAGTTAAACATACTTCTCGGACGCAACATCAGAAACTTCTGCTTTTGACTGATAACAAATTATGACTAAACAACTTCAGAATATGAATTACTTCCAACAACTATTAAATATAACTTTATTTTGCAAAATATATTCAACTTAAATATTTTCTCATTAATAATTTATAATTATTACTCCGTCATTTGTCAATAAAATCGGCTTGATGCCTTTCTCATTGTATTTGATACTTTATATAATAGTGTCGGTAATTACAATTCATAATGACTAATTACAACTCGTAATGACTAATTTCCTATTCTATGAAAGTAAATTATTCACAATAAATAAAAGGATTATTTCCTGATTAACATCCCCCCTCAAATTAACGCGTCTGGTCAAGGAGCATCAATTTGCTAACTAGAAACTGATGTCGTAGACGTGGAACAACCTTGGTAAGAATATCTGCAACCTGCAACTGAGTACTGACGTGAGGAAGTGATATCATTCGATCATCATAGGCGTCACATATGGAATGACAATCAACTTCTATATGTTTGGTGCGTTCATGAAAAACAGGATTTGCAACAATTTGAATGACACTTGTATTGTCAACATAAAGTGAAGTTGGCTCTGTTTGGGGAAATCCAAGTTCAGCCAAAAGACCACGAAGCCGAAGTATTTCTGAACAAGCAGCAGACATGGCACGATACTCGGATTCAGTAGAAGATTTAGAAACTCTTGCTTGCTTCTTACTTTTCCAAGAGATTAGTGAAGAACCAAGAAACATGCACCAACCAGTGACAGATCGACGAGTATCAGGACACCCTGCTCAATCAGCATCATTATAAGCACTCAACTGAAGAGAAATGCCAACAGAAAAGAATAATCTGCGGTGAGAGGTTCCCTTTAAGTAATGAATTATACGATGAACCGCAGCCAAGTGAAGATGGCGAGGAGAATGCATGAATTGACTTGTTGAACAACAAAAGATATGTCAGGGAGAGTAATAGTCAAGTAGTTAAGGCTACCCACAAGTTCTCGATACAATAAGGGATCGGGCAAAAGATCACCATCATCACGGTGATATTTAACATTAACCTCAAGAGGAGTATCTACCGAATTAGCCGATTGGAGACCGGCCATAGAAATCAAATCTGCAGCATACTTGTGTTGATGGAGAAAGATGCCCTTGGATGTAGAATGAACCTCAAGACCAAGAAAGTAATGTGGATTACCCAGATCTTTCATGTGAAATGAGGCCTGTAACTGTTGCTTAAGTTGCTGAATGGAAGCATGATCAGAACAAGTAATAACCATATCATCAACATACAAAAGAAGCAGAACAATTCCCGCAGATGTGCTATGAATAAATAAAGAGGAATCATACTGAATATGAGTAAAGGAGAATCCAAGTAGAGTGGAGCGGAATTTCTCGTACCATGCTCTAGGTACCTGTTTCAAACCATATAAGGAGCGTTTGAGCTTGAACACTCCTTTAGATGAAGAGAATAATCCTTGAGGTGGAGTCATGTAATATCTTCTGTCAGGTCACCATGAAGAAAAGCATTCTTCACATCCATTTAATGAAGAGACCACCCACTAGAAGCAGCTATAAAGATGATCGTGCGAACAATTGTCATTTTGGCAACCGGTGCAAATGTCTCATCATAATCAATTCCATATTCCTGCTTGTTTCCTAAAGCAACCAAACGAGCCTTGTAACGGTTGAGGGACCCGTCAGAATTCAATTTCACAGAATATACACATGTGCAACCTATAGGTTTGACCTCAAGAGGACAAGAGACAATATCCCATGTGAAATTCTCTTGAAGAGCCTGAAGCTCTTCATTCATTGCTTTTCTCCATCGAACATCTTTAACAGCCTGTGAGTAACAAGTAGGAATAGATATGCTAGAGAGTGTGGCAGTCAAAGAAGTATGTGAAGAATCATACCTGTCTGGTGAATATCTATCTGGTGCGCGAGATATTCGCCCAGATCACCGTGGTTCAATCGGTACTGGATCAGGTGGCGGTTCAGCATCGAGAAGGGGCATGAGAACCTGCTGTCTGTGTTTTCGGACATATACATGACCTGGTTTATAAATTTCTATAGATTGAGGCATAATAGAAAACTTAGGAAGAGTAACAATATCATTAGTGGCACGAGAAACACAAGGAAACATAAATTGATTATCAAAAAATGTCACATTCCTAGAAATGCGAAAACGATGGTTAGTGACAACATAACACACAAATCCCATATGAGAGTGACTATATCCCAAAAATGCACATTAAACAGACTGTGCTCCAAGCTTATGTCTTTCAAA
The DNA here is from genome assembly GCF_029867415.1 of Vicia villosa. NCBI lineage: Eukaryota > Viridiplantae > Streptophyta > Magnoliopsida > Fabales > Fabaceae > Vicia > Vicia villosa. The sequence goes on from NC_081181.1 coordinate 158,055,510, forward strand.
TGGAGCTAAGTGAACAAAACACACACATCCAAAAGTATGTAAAGCACTATAATCAGGATGAATTTTAAAAAGACGAAAGAAAGGAGAATCAAGATCATTAACCGTAGAAGGAAGACGATTGATCAAGAAGACAGCTATAGAAAGAGCCTCTACCCAAAATCGGGGTGGTACAGATGCTTGGATAAGTAAGGTGCGTGTTACATCAAGAAAATGACGATTCTTCCGTTCTTCCATACCATTTTGTTGAGGGGTATTGGGACAAGATCGTTGAGACAAGATGCCTTTTTGTTGAAGGTATTCTCGAAATTTATTAGACATGTACTCACCACCAGAGTCAGAGCGAAAAATCTTAACACTTGCTTGAAATTGAGTTTCAACATATGTCAAAAATTTCTTAAACATAGAAAACACTTCAGATTTAGAACGGAGAAAATATATCCAAGTAAAACGACTATAATCATCAATAAATGTGATAAAATACTTATAGTGAGCATGAGAAATTACATGAGACATTCCCTATACATCACTATGAATCATCTCATAACAAGTGGAGGCACGATGAGAATCAGATGGAAAAGGAAGTGTTTTACTTTTAGCCAATTTACAAACAGAACATGAAATAGAGGCATTAGAAATAACATTTTTATTTCCCAACAAACCAGTTTTACATAAATGAGACAAAACAGAAGAGTTTGGATGACCCAATTTTCTATGCTAATCCTCATAAGAATTCAAAATGTTATTGCAAGCAAGAGATAAACGAGTAGAAATAAACTGAAGGGGAAACAATCTTCCCACTTTAGGCCCCTTCGCGATCACCTTCCCTGACACCTGATCCTGCACAAGACAACCAACACGAGAAAAATTAACATTATAATTTTCATCCACCAATTGGCCAACAGACAATAAATTGGAAGCAAGACCGGGTGATACAAGTACATGCCGAAAATCAGAGTTTATATCACCAACTTTAGTGATAGATATGGTATTACCGTCAACTATTTGAATTTTCTGATTACCATGATAAGATTGTAAATTGTGCAAATATTCAGAGGAACCCGTCATATGATTGGAGGCACCAGAATCAAGAAACCATGGACGAGAAATATCAGAAGACTTACCCTGAATTCCCGAGGCCGAAAGAGCAGAAAGTACCATTTGTTGAATTAGTTCAGGGTGTAGAGTACCATTAGATGCATTACTAACGGAAGGGCCAGCTGTAGAATTTGTATTTGCATGAAGTGCTTGCACTGAACATTGTGTTGGTCGTGGAGGACGTGTGGGACAATCAGATATAATATGACCTTGCTGCTTGCAATAATTGCAGAACTTTTTATTACAACTCCGGGAAATGTGGCCAAATTGTTTGCAAGAGAAGCATTGAACCTGTCTCATATCATGACTTTTACCTCTACTCTGAGCAGCAAATGCATTCACTGTAGGCTCAGAAGCAACAACTTCATGAGACATGGTTCCTTGAGTAGCAAGACGTTGTTCCTCTCGGAGAAGTTCACCAACACATGTATCTAAAGAAGGAACGGGATTCCTGTTCAGCAAAGCTCCTCTAACAACTTCAAATTCTGGACGAAGTTTCATAAGAAATTGATCTCGCCTACTAGTATAGTAGACCTCCTGGACATCCACAAGAGAACTCTTGGGAACATCCACATGTATAATCGCAGAGTGTTCTGTCCACAAATTCAAAAAACCAGAGTAATATTCTTGAATTGACATATTACCTTGTTTGTAATTGGCTATCTCGAGCTCTAACTGGAAACGCTTGGCCGCATTGTCCTGATTATAAATATGCTTTAAATAGTTCCACATTTCTTGAGCAGTGGAAAAAGATCGCAAATTATTAATCATCTGAGGATCAATAGTACTGAGAATCCAAGTGATAATTTGAGCATCTTTGATTTCCCAAGCATCTAAATCGGTTGTCTCTAACGGTGCTATAGAGATATCATCCAAGTGATTCCATAATCCTTTCCCTTTGAGATACATTTGAAACTGAAATTCCCAAGCCGGATAATTTTTACCGGTAAAACGAACACAAAAATCATCTTTTTCTGTTTGTGAAGCCATGGTATAAGCCTAAATAAAACTTGCAATATAATATATATTGCTAAGACTGAATACAGTAGAAAAATAATTTACTGCAACACACTATTTATTTTGTGCAACAGTAAACCCTTGCAAATAGCACCGAACCAAACACTCTAGCAATAAGGTAACCTTGTCGCTAGCACCGAACCGAAAACTTAGCAATAACAATAGTTATCACCGCTGAATCTTCAATCTGATAGTACCAACAACAGACAATCGACAATCACATTAACCAATTGTGATAAACATAAGACCAAGATTGCAAGGCATTAAGGGAAATCGCAAAGACAAAATCTCGAGATGCAAAAACGCAGAATCAAAAGCAGTTACAGGTTTCGATGAACTGTTTCGAACAAAACCACCGAGGAACAAGATTTCGAGAGCACCAACGAGGAAAAAGATTTCAAGAGCACCAACGAGGAACAAGATTCAAGGAACCAGATTATTACAAGATTTCGAGGGCGACCCAGTGGGGTGTCGCTGTTTAGCCAAGGTAACAAGATTTAGGTTTGATCGAACCTTCTGATACCATGTCAGTAAAATCGGCTTGATGCCTTTCTCATTGTATTTGATACTATATATAATAGTGTCGGTAATTATAATTTATAATGATTAATTACAACTCGTAATGACTAATTTCCTATTTTATTAAAGTAAATTATTCACAATAAATATAAGGATTATTTCCTGATTAACATCATTGTCTTGTATAAATACATATATGACCCTGAGAAAACTCAATCAAAATATTCTGACTTATAAAATATTTCATGTCTTTCTTTATATTCCTTCCACTTTGATGGTTCTGGTAATAGTTAAGTTGTAGAATCAAATAGTTTATGTTTTTTGATCCAGTCTAATTTATCATTCTTGATATTGATTTTGATTTATCCTTGGGAGAATTAAATTCACTCGCATATTTTCCATGCAAGAGGCAGCTCAATCATCCTCAAAACCATTGCTGAATTTTTCATTGTCATTACCATCGATCACAACTTCATAAAACCATTGATTTCGTTAACCAGTATGTTTATGGTAATAAGTGCGACAATGAAAATTTTGGTAGTGATCTAACTGCTTTTTATGTAGAACCAAATTGTGGATCATCTTCTCAAATTTCAAATGAGTTGTTACTAGAAGATGTTGATTAAATTGTGTCAGGGTCCATTTTATACAACAATTTTAATAATTTATTTGTCTCTGCATACAAAAGTCACTTTCAATCTTAAGAATAATTTTCAAGATGACAAATAAACTAACAACAATGATCACTTGCATCTGAAACAATCTGGCCGCACAAAAATATGGTAGAAAATGACTGATGAGGTCATCAAATAAAATTTAGATTTGGCCTTTTTTTTCAAGCTCATGCTTTCAACAATGTGTTATTTGAATCTGATACATTATTTTCTATCTTCTATAAACTAATTTTTAAATTTTTTTTTTGATTTATAGGTATTAATAATTTGTTTACCTTAATACATAATAAAAGAATATAAAGAAAATATTACACTCAAGAATTAAAGTATAAACTGAAGACTTGCATTTATTTAATTCAAGTGACACATATTGGTTGATCTACTCCAACCATGATCTAAATTTGAGAATATTAGGATTTCTTTTATCTAGTGTAAATTTTGTAAAACTTTTTTATGACTACAAATATAAGTAGATTAGATTTTATAAATATTTAACATATTTTATGTAATACTATTTTGGCTAACATATTTTATGCAATAGTCTTTTGACTATCATAAATAAAAAAATGACGGCACTATGTATTATAATATAGGCTCAAAATTACCGTTTTTGTCCTCTATTTAATTTGATTTACGAAATTGGTCTTTCTATTTTACATTGGGTTAATGAATTTTTTGGCCCCTTTAAGTATTTCAGATTTTATTTTTAGACTCTCTAAATATTTTTTTCAAAGAATGATTCCTCTAAAATTGTCCACCCACACTTTTGATCCCTCCAGCTAACGTTCGTTAACAGAGCTGACGTGACACTGTCATGTGTCTATGCCAGCATGACAAATAGCGACAAATTTTCCTTCACAAAATCCGTCGCTAAATTGAACATCATATAAAAATCCAGAATTTGTAGCTAAACCGTCTAATCTGGTTCGAGGGACAGTTCTTTCATCAAGTAAGTTGAATCACCTTTCAATCACAGTTGCAGAGGATCGGACTGTGGTCTTCCTTACTAAGTTCTGCGCCAATCACCAATAAACTCACTAACGATTAATTTTTTTTAAGTATTTTTTCCACCACCTATATTTGGCCCACTAGACTGCCTGATATAGTTTAAAACAAAAACCTATGGTTAATCAAAATACATAACTAATGTAATTTATTCTAAACTTTTTTTTTGTTTTATATATATTTGCCTTAAAGTTATTAGGAAACATAGTTAAAAGAAAAGATAAAATTTTCTAGAAGGAATCAAATAAGGTGATAATTAAAAGAGACATAATTAAAAAAAAAAAACAACAGACATGTTTTTTTAATATTTAATATCTTTTTATGAAATAATATTTTAACTACCATTAAATAAAAGTATATAAAAATAAAAATAATACATGAGAATACTCTTTTGGTGTATTATTTGTTTTAAAATAAATTAATAATAATAATAATAATCATAATAATAATAGTTTTGGACCGGCCATGAGTAATACCCTGTTGTCTCTTTAGGATACCCCGCAAATAAGCATTTATCATATTTGGACTCAAGTTTAGTTGAAATTTATTGTTTCACATAAACTTCGGAGCCCAAAATCTTCATGTAAGACGTATGTGTTTTCTTACCACTCCATATATTATATCGTGTCTTCTCAACCTTTTTGGATGAAACACGATTAAATGTGTAAGCTGTTGCCAATAGAGTTTGTCATAAAAAGGAGTTTGAAAGATCATCGTGACTTATCATGGATCGAACCATGTCTAACAAGGTTCGTTTTCTTCTCTCAGATACATCATTCCATTATGGTGTTTCAGGAAGAGTTAGTTAGGATATAATCCCACACTCTTTCAGATGATCATTAAACTCCAAGCTTAAATATTCATCATCTCGATATGATCGAAGGGTTTTAATATTCTTGCATAGTTGGTTTTGTACTTCCTTTTTGAATTCCTTGAACTTTTCAAAGGATTCAGATTTGGGTTTCATTATATACACATATCCATATCTACTGTAACCATCAGTGAATGTGATGAAGTGTTGAAAACCTTCTCTGGCTGGTGTGTTCAATGGTCCACATATATCAATATATGGGTGGCAAACGGGCATGCCCGCCCCGTTTAGCCCACCCTACAAAAGCCCACAAAAAATCCGGCGGGGCGGTCATAGTTGAGGGTGCGAGACTAAAACCTTGGCCCGCCATGCAAAAAAGTGAAGGCGGAGTGGGCTAAGCCTGCATGCAGTGCACTTTTTAGGCCTAAAAATGCAAAATTTATGTTAATGCACATGCCCGCATAATAAACAGGGCGGGGCGGGGCGGCCGCACTATAGGTTGAGGGCCTATAATCTTGGCCTACCCCGCACAAAAGTGCGGGCAAAACGGGCATGCCCAATGGGCCGGACCCATTTTGCCATCCCTGTATCAATATGTATGAGGATCAAAAGATCATTATCCCTTTTACCTTTTTCTGTAAATGAGGACTTTGTCATCTTTCCAATTAAACAAGATTTGCGTGTCTCATATGGTTCATAATCAAAAGAGTCTGAAAGTCAATCTTTATGGAGTTTGGAAATGCGCTTCTCATTTATACGGCCTAGGCGACAATGCCAAAGGTAAGTTGGATTTAACTCGTCAGGTTTCATCCATTTAGTATTAATGTTATAAATTGTCATTTTAAGATCACGGGCATATAGTATGTTGTTCCTTTGTGCAGTAGCATAAAATACATCATTCAAATAAATATATCAACAATTATTATTTATTATGAATGAAAAACCAAACTTGTCCAAACAAGAAACATAAATTATATTCCTGCTCATTGCAGGTACATAATAACAATTTTCTAACTGAATTATTAAACCACTAGGTAAAGTCAATACATAAGTTCATATGGTTAAAGCATCAACCTTTGCTCCATTGCTAACTCGTAAATCAACTTCACCTTTTGCCAATTCTCTACTCCTTTTTAGCCCCTGCACATTAGGACAAATGTGACAACCACATCCAATATCCAATACCTATGATGCAGAGTAGATAAATTTATTTCTATGACAAAAATACTTGAATTTGAAGTCTTTACTCCATTCAGCATATCATCCAGGTACTTTGGGCTGATTGTCTTCCAGTGTCCGGTTTTCCCGCAATGGATGCAAGTGTCTGCCTCTGTTATACCTTTGTTAGGCTTCAAAGCATGAGCATTAGGTTTGAGTCTGATAACATCCTTGCCCTTCCCTTTACCACCTTACTTGGTGAGCCTTTTGTTCTGCTTCTTTCCATTGTTGACCAACAAAATGGCCTTCCCTTTTGACTTCATATTCTGCTTAGTAGTTCTTAACATGTCTAGCAGCTTTGGCAGACTTTTGTCCATATCATTCATATTGAAATTAAGGATATATTGAGTGAAGCTCTCTGACAACAATTGCAGGATCAAATTAGTCACAACTCTTTTCTAAGCGAAAAACCTTAACCTTTCAAGGTTCTCCCCATGCCCAATCATCTTGAGTACATGGAAGCCTGCATGGGGCTCAATCAATTAGATTTCCTTGCAAAAAGGCTTTGAAAACTTCAAACCGCTAATGCCTAGCCTTCTCTTGATAGAGCATATTGAGGTGTTCAATCATATCGAATACTGCCCTGTTTTCAATTTGTTTTTGCAATTCAAAATTCATGGTAGCATTCATGATGGAAACAGTTTCATTGGCATCATTAACATGATTATTATAAGTATCTCTCCAGCCTTAGGAGCAGAACTTGGAGGCTCCTCCTCAAGAAGAGGTGTCTCTAAGACATAGAATGGGTCCAAGGTTACTAAATAAAAAGGGAATAAGGTAAAAAGTGAAGTAAGTTTACAACATATGTGAAATAGAGAGAAAAATGTGAATGAGGCTAGGGCATTGAAGAACAAGAGGTATCCATCCATAGAGTTTGAAGAAAAACACCTCTAGAAGAGTTATAAGGTAAGGGTGGGTAATGGTTATCAATTATGAATGATACGGGGAAGGGTAGATGTAGGGTTTTAATTCTTGTTGATTGTTGTTGGTTATAATGATTATTAATGGAATTGATGAAAACCCATTGATATTGATGTTGGATGATTATGTTGTGTGGTGTTGTTGATGATAATAATTCTGCCATATCTTAATTGTTGGATCATGTATTCATGAATCATGTGTTGAATATATGATTGCATGATGTATCTATTATATTAGGACCTCTAAATAGATGTTGTAGGCTGTTATAAATTTTATATAATGGTAGAATTTCGAATTCTAAAATTGTAACTTTTTACAGAATCAAATTTGGAGGCCTGGAAGGCCTCTAACTGCGAAAATTTTACTTTTCTAGTTTGTTGTCTGGGAGAGTTTGATAAGCAAGCAGTCGTGAAAGTTCCTTGGTTTACTTCTGTAATGAGTTCTCTAAGCGAGTAGTAGCAAAACTTTGATGTATTGAGCAATTGCGAACATGTAGCGAGTGATGACAGAACGAGCATAACTTTTGACCTGTAAGTCCAAATTGAGTGTCGTTCAAAGTGTTAGAAAGCTAATGTATTGAACTATAACAGGATATATATATATATATATATATATATATATATATATAGTATAATTTTGTTTTATTATTTATATGCCTAATATGTTTAGGAATTTCATTGTTTATATGTTTTATTAATAAGTTATTGTACTGTTGTAATAATGTTGTGCTATGATGACTTGTTATGATGATATTGTGATGATGTATTAGTGATATTTGCATGTCCAAATATAAACATGTTATGTTAATGATGAATATGATGTTGAGTACACACTTGAATAGCCGAAGTCAAACCTATGTGTGTTTTTGTTGTTGTATGATAAGAGTCCATGCATCCATCATGTGAGAACTTCGGTTTCGTTTATGATGTGACCTTGTTTCTATCGTGATGGATCGAGTGTGAGTAGCTAGAATTCCTTGTATGAGGATTTTAGTGAAGCGTAATATGGTGATGGTAGCGATTTGTGATGTGCTTCGGTTCCAAGAGGGAATCGATTCTATGGTGGGGGGGTCACAGAGGGAAATGAGCCAGGTATTCATAATTGGTACCACATGCATTTGAGTTAGTGTCACTGCATTAACATTCTATGTGACATTGCATATGTTGGATTGATGATAAATAATGTGGTGATTAACTATGATTACTATGTGATTATGTGTGAACTATTTATGATGAATGAAGGTGTGAGTATATGTTGTATTAATGCTGCTGATTTATAGACTATATTTGTTGAAGTTTACTTTTCTCTTATGTTGTTTATGATTGATTATTATTGATCGCCCCTTCTGTTAAAATGTTATCTTCATGTTGGGTAACATGCAGATACTTAGGAGTAGACTCCAAGGAAGTAAGTGGAAGCTAGCTATTGGAGCTCTCTTTCAGTTTATCATTTTGAGTAGTAGGGATTTTGCTCTGATTCATGTAACACTGGGCTGGAGTTGACACTTGTCTTTTTGATTTCTTTTGTTGAGTAATTTGAAGTATTTTCCATTAAAATTATGGTGATACTCTAAGATGTTGAATTGAGTGTTGACGACACTTATCTTTTGTTGATGTTATGAATGTCAGAGTTTAAGACTCAATCTTAGTTATGGAAGTATTAATTGAATTTTTATGATGAATTCGTTGCGTTTTTTTATAAGTACTTAACTCAAATCAGATGTGTTGGATCTCGTGTGACATCCCAAGTACAAATCAGACATATTGGATATTGTGTAGCATCCCAGGTATAAAATGTGTAGTTTAATTGTTCATTATGGTAACCCGTGTTACGGAGCAAGATAATTGTGATGTTTTATAAAGTGTGACACCCTTGTGGTTGTGTTTACATGATTAAATTAATCGTTAATTTCATGGGGTTTATAAGGCTATTACAACAAACACTTTCAAAGTGCTTGAAGTGTACATTAAACTCATGTTTTATATTTGAATACATGATGTTGTTCCATAGATCCATGACATGTTCTTGTCTTTCTGATTTTATGTACTCTTTACATTTCATGCTCCCGTTTTTTGAAACATGGAACGAACATAATATATGAGTTATCTTTGGAAACACAAATTATATAGCATTCATTAATGCAAGTTCTCGGTCTGTCACCACAAACTTCAGTAGAAATTTCTCTAAAGTGAATAACTCTTTGAACTTCTTTAGTGCCCATGTGAAATTCTCCTCCCTTTCATGTTCCAAATAGACAAAGGCAACTAAAAATGTCAACTTCGTTAAAGTAATACCAATAATATGAAGTAGTGGTATCTGGTACCTGCACGATCAAAATGCACATAACCAAACAACTCACTAAACATCCACAACCCATAATTAATTTATCCTTCCTTCCTTCCTCATATCTCATTAGTAGAATCGGAGCGAACAGTAACAACAACAATACCATGTTCTTTAACAGTAGATTGTGCATATGCTAAAACTTTTGATCGGGAGTTAAAATTTTGTCAATTGTAAAGTATAATTATTAAACGTTATCAATTTCATAAATGACGAAAAACAATTAGAACTACATTATTTCAATACGAAACATATCGTATCTGTGGTTAAGAACTCCATATAATCAGTATATGAGTCCTTAAAAGATGTTGTCGGCTCTGGACTACACATATACAAAATTTCATCGGCAGACATACCGAAAATTTCAAGTTACTGGGAAATTTCTGATAGTATGTATCGTCCCGGAAATTACAGAAATTTCCGGTATTTTTCTATATAGTTTGTAATTGCCCTAGAAATTTGAAAAATCTGGTAAATCACCTTGGAAATTTTGGAATTTTCGGTAAATCGCAATAAGAAATTTTCCAAACTCAAACAATTTCTGGTATAAACGCAATGTTTCGTGTAGAAAATTTCGTTTTGCTTACCAGAAATTTTGATTTTCACCTAACATCATCAGTATTTCTTTTTTACAAATGTAATTTTTTAAGAGTAAATAATATCAAAGGCATTTTTAAAATAAAAAAATAAAAAAGGTGCCAGTTATAATTGGGGGAGTGACAAGTAAAATTCTCCATGTGTTTTACTCAATTTTCAGCGAAGGCCCATTAACAATAGTTTTTTTTTTCTGGTTTAATAATTGAAACAATAATTCTGAATGGGCTAAGCATCTAGTGGGCCTGACTGCATTACGTTTCTGCACCTTATTTTTCAGCATTGCACCATAATAATTTTTCACTTATTTCGTTTTAATTTTTTAGGATAGTTTCTTTAATTTTTTTAGGATACCATTCTAATATAATTTTTAGGATTTAAATTTGTTTAGAGTTTTGTTGACTAATTAGTGTGTAAAAATTATTTTTTTATTCTATTTTTTTTGTCACACTTCTACCTTGTTTTAATGATTGTTGCTTGGACTTTTTGCTTGATTTTTCTGGCTAGAAATACATAATAAATTGACATATTATTTTATATGTTCCCTTAAAATTTTTAGTTTAATTAATTAAGTAGCTTTACTTGGTTAATTAAACTAAAATAGCATTTTTAGTTCATAAACAAAAACAAATACATGTTTCCTTAGTTTTTCCCGTACAAAAATCCTAGAAATTAAAATGCATGACAACAGTAGAATAGTCTCCCTTTTAATTTTGTTTTTTCTTTTACATCTCAAATTAAAACAAAAAGTTTCTCTCTACAAATAAATTCAAAATACATTAAAAATATGATACGTATTGTATGCCACGAGTCTTAAATAGATGGAGAATGGTGAGCGTGAGCATTCCTTAACTCACCTTAGAGTATCTTTGGATATGGGACGCTTGGCCCAAATATTCAAAGTATTCACCCTTATCTCATATTCTTTAGTACAATACTTTTCACAAATACTTTTGCAATAAAATGATGAAAAAGGAGTTGGTGGTGTATTACTTCCTGACTCCCCATATATTCAAATATCCACATCCTTGGAGGACCATTTAGTATACTTCTCCTACAATCAACCTTTAACCAATCAAATGTGACACCTTGCTTTGGGGCTTTTCAACTTTAAACATTTTCATAAAAGAGTGTGTTATTTACGTTCTACCGCAACACATGTAATGCATAAATCTCCACACAACTGGCCACAATGCCTAATGCTAGAACGTGAACGTTAACACCGTCTACTAAAAACAACCAACAAATAAACATTTTCTAGAAGAACTACAGAGCTTTGGTTTCTTCATTGCACTATGGACATACGTAGGCACAGGGTTAAGAAAATCCTAGCGAGCTCACTAATTTAAAACCTTCTTTTCTCCATTTATTAGAAAGTAAACCCTTAGTTAATAACACCCTTAGAAACAAACAAACCAAGTGGATCTTGTTAAATACTACAAATGTGAGGGGTGTTAATACCTTCTCCTTGCATAACCGACTTTCGTACCCGAGTTTTGATTGTGAGACCATCTTATTCATTCTTAGGGGTTTTCTCGATGTTTCCCCTTCCCTTTGAGATAAATAAAGTTTGATGGAGATTATGTGTTTTTTCCGTGTAGCGACATTGGGGAGAATTTTCATGTGGTTTTAGAAAGAGAAAGGTCCTTGTTGAAAATGAGAGGATGAATCGTGTGGGGAAGCGGCAAAACATACAAAATTAATATCTCACTCTCTCCCTGCGTGCATATCATGACCTTTTTTGTTTTTTTTATCTTTCCCTGTCTGCCATATGTCGGCCAATGAATGGGCCGATTTTGGCAATTCATGTGGGAGAGTGACGACCTCTTGGTTCTTGTTGCTGAAAATTTTTCTTTCAAGGTTTAATTTGATCATTTCCTCCCCAATGGACCTAGATGTGAATCGGTTTGCATCCTCTAATTGCTGCATAAACATAATCAACACCCTCATATCTTTTATTTTATTTTTTATATTTTGTTTATTTGTCTTTTTGTATTCTTTTGCTAGCTTACAATTTTATTTAATTTCCTTAGTTTTATTTATTTCTTAATTAAACTTTAATCTCAGTTTAATTTTAGGGTAATTAAATTAATTATGTTTTTAAGTTTATTTTAGTTTTAGGTTACAAAGATCATAAAAAATCCTAAAATATTTCTTTACATATTTAATTCCAATATTTCAAAAAAGATGAAAAATAACACTTTTTTTAGTTTAGGTTTATTTTCTTATTAATCAAGACCAAAACACTTTCCCTCTAGTTTAAGTTAAACCAACTAACCAATTCAAAACTTTTCTCATTAACTTAATGAAAACACAAGACATTTTTTTCAAAAAAGAATTGATCTAATATCTTAAACGCAAACTAGAAACAAGATGTGAGCCTCCAATGTGTGAGCAAGCTTATGTTAATCGCTTGAAGGTGGCCTCACATCATTTCATAAAAACAACTAACCTAACACCTACGATTTGCGTAGACTCTAGCTTCTTCATCCATTGATGAAGATACGTAGACACACAATTGCGAAATCAAGGCGAGTCACAAACATTTAGGCTTTTCTTTCACATTGTAGGGTTCCTTCTCTTTTGTAAATACATGATTAAAGCAGAAATAGAATAAATACATGTAAATTTACTCTTAGACAAAACACATAAACCCCTAAATTAAATAAGGTTCCCCTCGAGTACAAGGGAGGTGAGGGATGTATAACACCTTCCCCTCACTTAACCGACTCGTGAACCCTTATTCGGTTGTGATGACTGTCTTATCCCTCCTTTTAAGGTTTATCATTATTTCTCATATTCCTTAGAAATAAAGAAAATATGGTGGCGACTCTGTGATTTTTACCGGCCACGACAGTCGATCACAGTCATTTCTCTAGGGATCGACACTTATCTTACTACGTGAGCTTCTATTTTTTTATTTGTTTCCACATGTCTTTGGTTTTTGAATTGTCTCTGAACTGCGCCCATTCTCGAAAATATCTTTAAAACCTCTAACTACCTTGTCGAGGAACTTCTCTGCCAAATCTTGTAATGTAATGTTGAAATGTCTCTAGGCCATCTAATCCTTGAACTCAAGAATATGCTAAGTCCTAAAACACCTGATAGGCAAGTCGAACTCACCACCTCAATCGAAGTGATCAATATGTAGAAACTATAGTTAGGTCATTTTACGCTTAGCATTCTCATACTTTTATATCACACTTTCATATTGAAATACTCAACTAACATTCACAAGCTAAATCCAACACGTGTACATGTCAAATCTTAAGCTATGAAAGTTTATATATTTGGTATAGTAATAATATGGATCTAGATCATCTGCTGTCATTCATCTACAACCCTTTTTCTCATGTTCTCTTTTTGTATCTCTCTCTTATCATCCCCCCCTCTCTCTCTCACACATCTTTACCACTTTTTTTTTTTTATTTTCAATTTTTCTCTCTTCACATTGACACTTTTTTTTTTCAATTTTTCTCTCTTCACATTGACAAAATTGGAGCTAGAGTGTTGCCTAGCAAGGCAAATGTAACACCGCGATATCCGCTACACGCATCAACCATGTCGGCCAACCAAGCATGTCACCAGCTTAATCAATACTCCCCCTAGGTCCGCTTACCGGCTGCCCAGGAAATATTATTTTTGCCTCGCACAGGAATCGAACCACGTACCTAAGGGTTAAGTACGTATTCATAGCAATTCCTGCTACCAATTGAGCTAGTAGCTCAAGTGGTAGCAGGAATTGCTATGAATACGTACTTAGCCCCTAGGTACGTGGTTCGATTCCTGCGGGAGGCAAAAACAATATTTCCTGGGCAGCCGGTAAGCGGACCTAGGGGGAGTATTGATTAAGCTGGTGACATGCTTGGTAGGCCGGAAGCCCTGCGGGGTAAGCGGAAATCCAGGGTGTTACAACAAAGATCTCAATTCTAATACTCCCTCTGTCCCAAAATATATGTCGCATTTGTAAGAAAAATTATCCAAAAATAATTGTCACTTTTAGTTTCCAATACAATTTTAGTTTTTTTCTTCCAATTGTATCCTCTAATTAATATTCGTAATATATTATTTCTGCCACATTGAATTAATAATAATTAGAATACACCAACAGATAATAAGGATAATTTGGTAAAATCGTTATTCTATCTTTTTTATTTATTGCATTTTTTAATTTGTATGAAAGTGTCAACTATGACACTTATTTTAAGACGGAAGGACTAATATTATGAGATAGAATCCATCAATTGACTATATTACCACTCTAGGAATTCTCCACTTAGAGTAAACATGTAAAATTGACCAGTAATTGCATTGTATATTCAATCTTTAAAGTCTATTATATATCTAAAGCTTTATGTTTAAAATAAGGGTTAAATATACTTTAGGTCCTCATAAATATCTCAAATTTTATTTTTAGTTCCTCAAAATATTTATTTCAAAGAATGGTCCTTATAAAAATTTTAATTTTAACTTTTGGTCCCTCTTGCCAAAACAGTCGCTAAATAAAAAGTTGTCGCTAATTCTGTCTCTAAGTTGTAAAAACCGTCGCTATGTCGCAGGAGGGACTAAAAGTTAAAATTAAAAATTTTCAGGAGGATCATTCTTTGAAGAAAATATTTTGAAGGACTAAAAATAAAAACTATGATATTTAGAAGTGCCAAAAATATATTTAACCCTTAAAATAATGATATGAGATATGAGTTGCTGGTTAATAGAGAATTGGTGATTCTGGTTAAAGAATTTATTGAGATTTATGTAACACCCGAGGTCGAAGAAGGCGAGGGGTGGTTGCACCACATGTAACACCTGAGGCCGAAGAGGGCTAGGGTGGTCGCCACATCAGAATGAGAGGAATCTTGAGGCCGTACATGTATGAGACCGTATGGTTGAAGGAAAGCTTATAAGGATTGATGGGTACTACTTATACCAACAAGATGCTTCTTCTTTTCGGTAGCCCGTTTCATAAGAACTCCACAGTTAAGCGTGTTTGTGCTTGACTTGGAGAAATTCTTGGATGAGTGACCTTTTGGGAAATTTCCTGGAAAGTGTGCAAGTGAGGTCAAAGCATGCTGAAAAGACCCGTGTTGGTTTGTGGGGTCAGTTACAAATGGTATCAGAGCTAGATCTCTCCTAGTACGATGTGGTTCGAGGACGAACCATGCGGAAGCTGGTGGGCATGTAACACCCGAGGTCGAAGAAGGCGAGGGGTGGTTGCGCCACATGTAACACCTGAGGCCGAAGAGGGCTAGGGTGGTCGCCACGTCGGAATGAGAGGAATCTTAAGGCCGTGCAGGTATGGGACTGCATGGTTGAAGGAAAACTTATAAGGATGGATGGTTATTACCTATGCCAACAAGATGCATATTCTTTTCGGTAGCCCGACCTTCTGGAAAGTTTCCCGAAAAGTGTGCGAGTGAGGTCAAAGCATGCTGAAAAGACCTATATTGATTTGAGGGATCCGTCGATCTATCCCAAAAATAATCTGGAGCGTTACAATTTAATTTCATCTCACATGTTTTATTTTATTTAAAGATAAGCATGTATATAAAAATATAAGCAACAAAAGACTTAGCACTACAGATTCAATTTTTATTTTTTCCATTGTATTTGAACTACAATAAACTTAAGAGAGCCACAAACTCAAATATGGATCTTAAGTTAACCACCGAGTTAAATAAGAGAAAATGTGTAAAGTTAACCACCTTACCTAATGGATGATCTAAATGAATATTATTAGTATAAAAAAAAGGTTATAGTCATGTTTTAAGTAGACAAGCTTATTATTTTAGGTTCCCACAAGTAATTTTATTAGTGTTTAAATACTTTGACAAGGTATATCAAGTTGACTTATCAACACAAGTATAAAGTCACTATATTAAAAATCATATATTCTTAGATAAGTTAATATCAATTAAGTTAGTGTGTGTCTTAAATAGCAATGAATTTAATAAAATAACAACATTATTGTTCTGTTGATCTCCTTTAATTGGTAATTATAAAGACAGTTGATTATAGTATTATTAGTTTAGAGCATAATAAAACACGGTGTTCACTAAGACACAATGCAAACATATGATGATAAAATGTCTTGTCTAAAATTTGAGACTTTTTCTAACTATGATAAGCTTTCATTTATATAAAATTAAAAAGATAAGATAAGAAAGCATATTCTTATCATGATCCAATTAAAAAAGCAACTTACGAATATTACTGTCACTACCATAACTCAGCCATGTAACGTTCACTCATACTATATTTTTATATATCTTCCACAACTCATCTAGATTTGTAGTTTTCATCGATGTTTTAAAAATTGGATCAAACTGATTGGTCGAACGGGTTATATTAGAAAAAATTGGTGAACTGGCGGTTTTAAAAAACCGGTAGTTTAAATGCATATTTTTTTTCCACACAAAACAATGTCGTTTTCATGATTTTTTTATAAATCATATAATTAAAATATAATTAGACTTTATTCAAATCTTATTTGGAACAAATTTTTCCCTATTTGCAATTAGAATTGGTTTAAAACTTAATTAAATTTATATTTTGTATTATTTTGTTGTGAGTGATGATTATATTTATAATTTGAATGTAAAAAATAATCATGTGAAATTATGATATTTTAAAACTGTAAAATTTTGTAGGTGTTGTGATATTTTTTAGAGACTAAGTCATCCGGTTCGACCGATTTAATAAATATATAGTATTGCAACAGAGATCGATTTATTCAACTGAGTTATCCGATTTAATCCAATTTAATCATGTAATTCGACCAGTGACCCAGTGGTTCAACCAATGAATCAGTGACCTAGGACCCTCACCAGTTTGATGACCGGTCCGATTTCTAAAACAGTGGTTTCCATTTATCTTAGACTCCAATTTATTTTATTTTATTTATCAACTCCTTTAAATTTTTAAATACTGATCCAAACTTGCTAAATGTATCGAGTTTGATTTTAATGGATAGTTTTCTTAGGCTTTGTTGGAAACTTTAGGGAAAACGATAAAAAAAATTGAAAAATATAGATAAATTTTTAATATTTTTATATAAAATAATAAAAGAATGTTATAATTAACACATTTTTATGTTTTGAAATATTATAATAATATAAATTATATTTGAATAATTTGTCTAAACCATCCAAATCATTTCTTCAATACAATTTTTTAATTTATCAAATTAAATAAATTTTAGTTTTAGAATAAAAACAAATCTTCGAAACTCTCCTCACTTAAACCTTTCTATTATTTTCCCTTAATCATTCACTTTTTTCAAATCTTCTATTTTTTTTCCTTCTAAACTTTCAAACAAAGTAGAAGAGTCTAATGAGATTCTGATTAAAATATATAAAGTTAGTATTTAAAAATATTGCGGATGTTTAAATTATTACACAAATAAGAAATACTATGATAAAACTTGTGTGTAATTTAAGATATGATTGGATAGGTGATATGTGGTGGAATAAAATAAAAATAAACAACAATAAATAATATAATTATATTAATTAAATTTACAAATAATTGATGAAGTAGAATGAAATATGATATACTAATATATATTCTATTTTATTTCATATAATTTTCCATTTTTATTTCATTTAATTTTTAATTTATAAATAAAATAATATATTATTAATAAAATATATAAATAACAGAATGAGATTTATATTTTATATTATGTTTTGCTCAATTTCATTCCATTGTGATTTATTATACTGTCGAGCCCTCTCTTTCCAAAAAAGTTCTTCCCAATAGAGAACCTTATTGAGCTGAACCTGGGCCTCTTTTTTAGAGGAGTCCAAGAAATCCGTATGGCCCTCCTCCACAATCTTGTCCTGGATGTTTTTAAGATTTTCCTCCGCTTTTGTGACGTTTTCTGACAGGCGGAAGGCGACAGAAACACTGGATTTTTCCACAGAATTGCCAAAATTAAACAAGCAACCAAAAGAATCTCTTGTCTTAAAGTGGATGGGAACATGGTTACGGAAAGAGTTCAAATTGCTGGACATGTGGTTAATTATTTCACTAACATCTTTAATAACTCCTCTGTTTTGCAGGATGATAGTTACATTTTTGAGGTTATTCCTTATATGGTGACAGATGAAAACAACAAGGATCTTATCAGGCTGCCTACTATTGAAGAGGTTCACGATGCCGTCATGAGCTTGGATAAGGATAGTGCTCCGGGTCCCGATGGATTTAACGGATTTTTTTACCAAAAGTTCTGGAGAATTATAAAGGAGGATGTTTTTGACGCAGTGCTGCAGTTCTTTAGAGATGGCTGGATTATGCCAAATTATAACACCAACACTCTTGTTCTGATCCCCAAGGTTCCGAATGCCGACTCTATTGACCAGTTCCGGCCTATTGCTCTCGCAAATTTCAAGCACAAAATCATAACAAAAATTCTGGCGGACAGATTATCTTTGCTTATGCCTCTTCTCATATCCAAAGAGCAAAGGGCCTTCATAAAAGGTAGAAGCATTAAAGATTGTATTAGTGTTACTTCTGAAGCGATTAATCTGCTCCCTAATCGCAGTAGGCATGGCAATCTTGCCATCAAAGTGGACATTTCCAAGGCGTTTGACACTCTCAATTGGGATTTCTTGATCAAAGTTTTACAAACTTATGGCTTCGATAGTAAATTCTGCAATTGGATACGATGCATTCTTCACTCGGCGGTTATGTCGGTTTCTTTTAATGGCTCGCAGGAAGGTTTTTTCAAATGTACGAATGGGGTGCGCCAAGGAGACCCCCTATCTCCTCTTCTATTTTTCTTGGTAGAGGAAGTTCTAAGCAGGGGTATTTCTAGGCTTGTGGATAACAGATTGGTGAAGCCCATCAAAGCTGCTCGTAATACTTTTGTTCTTTCTCATGCTCTATACGCCGACAACATTATGATTTTTTGCAAAGGAGACGACGGATCTATTAATGCTCTGACAAATTTGTTAAGAAGATACGCCGAAGCTTCCGGTCAGAAGGTTAATTTCTCTAAATCTATCATTTATTCTGGTTCTATTCCTAGTCATCGGCTCTCCACCATTGCTAATCGTCTGGGATTTAGTACGGGTCAGATCCCCTTCACGTATCTAGGAGCTCCCATTTTTCGTGGAAGGCCTAAGCCTATTCATTTCCAAGGGATTGCTGACCGAATTCGTATCAAACTCTCGGCTTGGAAAGCTAGCTTACTTTCTATTGCGGGCAGGATAGTTCTCGTGAAGTCGGTAATCTAAAGCATGATGATCCAAACTTTGATGGTTTATTTGTGGCCTAAATCTGTCTTGAAAAGCATTTAGCGATGGGCCAGAAACTTCATTTGGAGCGGCAATATTGACAAGCGTAAATGCGTCACAGTAGCTTGGGATATTTGTTGCAGACCGTATGAACAGGGGGGCTTGGAATTAGGTCCTTGGTCATTTTAAACGAAGCTGCCAATCTGAAACAGTGCTGGGATTTATTCAACTCTCAAGATCAATGGGCTTGTTTGCTGCGAGCAAGAGTTTTAAGAAACAACAAGAAGATCTCATATCATATTTATTCTTCTATTTGGAGCAGTATGAAAACATCTTTAGAAGACATTAAAAGTAACTCAAGTTGGTTAATTGGTAATGGTAACAAGGTTAGCTTCTGGGGCGATACTTGGATAAGTTCGACTGAGCTTGATTCTTTCATCTCTGCCGCCGGCTCTCATCCGTTCCGTCATGTCAGAGTTGCTGACTACATTCAGCATCGGCAATGGTGCCTTCCTAGTAATGTTCAGGTTCTGTTTCCTCCTCTCTCTAATTTTTTGGCTAAAATTCATTTGTCTGTTAATGAAAAGGAGGACTTTCTCGTCTGGTCCCCAGCTACGGACGGAGTTCTCACTTTGAAGTTGGCCTACGAGTTCCTCTATCGTGACCATAATATTCTGGAGTGGGGAAAGTCTATTTGGAATGTCAATATGCCCACATCTTATTCTCTTCTGTTCTGGAGATTGCTTCATAACAAGGTGCCGACAAATATCTCTCTTGCGGGTCGTGGTTTGCACCTTCCTTCTTGCTGTTCTCTTTGTGGTTCCCATGAGGAATCCAAGGCTCATCTGTTTTGTATTTTTCCGTTTACGGTCAGATTCTGGAATTTTCTTTCATCTTGTCTGTCGCTCAGGATATGTTCGGTTGAGGATATTTGGAGGGCATACAACAAGCTATCCTCGGCTCAAGGGAAATTAGTGATGCTGGCAGCAGTGATCTGCATTGTTGGTAAAATTTGGAAGGCGCGAAATGTGAAACGGTTTGAGGATAAGGAGCTTCCGTGGGCTTCCCTTCTTAATGAGGTCAAGGTGGAAGTTGCTTGCTCGGGTAATACCACCCAGAAGGTTGGGTCAAATTCCATTTTATACTTTAATCTTCTCAAATGTTTCAACATTAAAGTTCATCCTCCTAAAGCTTCTATTGTGAAAGAATTTCTTTGGCATCCTCCTATCCTCCATTGGATAAAATGTAATACTGACGGTGCGACTTCGGGTATTCCTATTCGTGCGGCTTGCGGAGGTATTTTCCGGAATCATGTTGGGAATCACAAGGGCAGTTTCTCCAAGTTCATTGGAGATGGTAACTCTTTTCTTGCTGAGTTATATGGAGCTGCTATAGCGGTGGAAATTGCTAAACAAAATAATTGGTGTAATCTTTGGCTTGAGTCGGATTCAAAGCTTGTGGTGCTAGCTTTTTCTAAACCTGATATTGTTCCTTGGGAGCTTCGAAACAGATGGGAAAATGTGCTTCACCATATTAACTCGATTAATTTTTTGGTAACCCATATTTATAGGGAGGGGAATCAATGTGCGGATAGACTGGCTAACATAGGATTATATATTAATGATTTTAGATGGTGGGATGTTGTTCATAGGGAGATTCTAATGGACTTTGCTAGAAATTATATTGGTCTTCCCAACTATAGATTTACTCGTTAAGGGGTTTTGGTTCGGTTCCCCCCAATTCTCTTTTCCCTGTATCTTCTTTTTGGTTTAATATATTTTGTGGGGGCTTTGCCCACCTTACCTTAAAAAAAAAATTTTTATTATACTGTCGAATTACGAATACACTTCAACCCTAGTTTTGTTATAATTGTTAATAGTTGATTTACAAACTAATTTTATTTTGTAGAATAAACTATTTACATATTAATCACTGGCTTTTATTCGTCACCATCAATACATATGTATGAAATTTCATTTATTAAAGATGTATATGAAATGATGTAGATTCAAATAATCAAATATTTTAAATTTAAACTATTAAAGACACATTAGTGGAATGATGTGATTTAGATAATCAAATATCTCTGTACAACTATCAACTAAATCGATTTAACAAAATATCTTAAATCTCAACCTAGCATACAAAATGTTTTAAGCTAAAAGTGTTTATGAGAGAGACCAAATTCTCTCTACCCTTTTACTTCCCCAATCAATGCCACCAACATATAAAGAATTCAATAACCAATACGCGTTGCACATAATACTAAAATAAAACTATATATTAAAATCAAATCATAACATATCTCTTTTTCTTCATTATTTATTTCAATTCAATCAAAATCTTCCACCACCTTCCTTTCACCATCTCTAAATCTAGATCGTTCATTTTCTCACCTCTCTTTCACTTTTTCAACCTCACCCTTATCTATCATATCTCTTCTTCCTCATTTTTTTTCTACTACTATATACTATATACCCTTCTCTGACATACCCTATTATTTTGGATCTTTGATCATTTATTTTCTATTCTATTTTATTTAATACTTATTTTTGTTTTTTGTTTGTTGTTAAGTGTTTCTTAACATGTGAGGTTTTATTCTTTGCCCCCTAAAATAAAGCAAATTTTTATTTCATTCTCTTTTTTTAATCATCCATGACCGTGTTTTTTGGGATAACTTTGTGTGTGTATTTTCGGAAAGTTGCATAAAGTTGAGTTTTTTTTCTTAGAGATTAATTATAGTAAGTATTTATTCAATTTATTCAAGGTTTTTTTGAAAAGAGTATGGTTAGTTTTTTTTTGGTGAGTGTTGTTGAGTGCTAGGTGTTTGATATATTGTTTCAGAGAAGAAACTGAAAATGGGATCTGGTAATGAAGTTCATTCTGTTGGTGAGTTTAGTTTAGATGCTAAGTGGATTATAGATCCTAAACAGTTGTTTGTTGGTCCTAAAATTGGAGAAGGTGCTCATGCTAAAGTCTATGAAGGAAAGTAAGTCAAACTTGTGGTTTTTTTAGTCAATTTTGGGTTTTGAGTTCTTGTATTGTGTAGATTTGTTGTTACTTGAAAAAGAATAAGTTTTGGTGCAAAGTTTGTTTTGATTTGATTTCCATGTCTGTATTTATATGCTTTCCTTTTTTTAGATTTATATCCAATTTAGTAAATCATGGTTTGTACTTAGGGCATGTGTTGGTTGATTGACTCACGGCCGTCTTAAGTTTTTGGAGGCTATCTAGGTTAGTAAGGACGGGGTCCTATTTAGTCATGATTGATCTCAAAAAAATCAATTATAAGATCGTATTTAGCCACAATTTAACTGTGACAAATTTGAGGTCATGTGTTGTAGTCCATCTTCTATAGCCTAAAGAGTGACTCTGAATTGACTTATTTAAGCTTTTTTTACATAAACACTTGTGAGACTTTTTGGTAGAGTTTATGAAAATAGCTTCTGACATGTCCATAAGCTGAATTTTCAGCTTATTTTCATGAGTTATTTTTGGCTTATTTGCATAAGCTCTCTAGTATAGTTTTTGAAAACAACTTATAACTTGTACCGAGACCATTTGACTTTATTTTATTTTTAGTTATAGATATAGCTTACACACAAGCACTTAGGTGACCTTAATCTGTTTGGAGAAATTCACATTATGCATCTTTTGGATAGGATTGTTTGCTGAGTTATTTGTTGGATTTGCTGATTGCAGATATAAAAATCAAAATATTGCAGTTAAAATTATCAACAAGGGAGAAACTCCAGAAGAGATTTCAAGGAGAGAGGCTCGGTTTGGCAGAGAGGTTGCTATGTTGTCGAAAGTTCAACACAAAAATTTAGTCAGGGTATTTTTTCACCCTTGAAAATCTAAGTAGATTTTTCCTTTAACTAATGATGAAATGGAAAAAATAAATGTCTTATAAAATGTTCCATTTGTTTTTTGTTTGATGCCAGTTTATTGGGGCCTGCAAAGAACCTGTGATGGTTATAGTAACTGAACTTCTATTAGGTGGAACATTGCGTAAATATCTCTTGAGTATGCGACCAACATGTTTGGATATGCGTGTAGCTGTTGGATTTGCTCTTGATATTGCACGGGCAATGGAATGCTTACACTCACATGGGATCATTCACCGCGACCTTAAGCCCGGTAAGCCTGCCGAAATGCTATTCTCATTAGTTTCATTATGGATAAGCTCATGGCGCACTTTAATGGAAAAGATCGCAACTTACTTAGCTTTACTATGAGTCACTATGCACACCTAATGTATAGCTAAGGAGTTTATATATTGTGAATTTATGCAAATTGTCTGTCATTTCCCCTTTAAGTAGTCCAATATAATCAAATTATCATTTACTAAGGCCATATAGGTCCTGTTTGGATAATTAATAATTTAATCAAACATTTATCTTATAAGTGCTTGCTATTTCTCTAACAAATATAAAATAAAGTCAAATTGTTTTCAGATTAAGTATAAGTTGTTTTGTTTGCATAAGCTATTCTGAAAAGCTTATGGAAATAAGCTGAAAGTAGCAAATCGACATATCATAAGTTGTTTCTTTATGCTTTTTCTAAATAGTCTCATGCGTGCTTATATGAGATGTAAAGCTACTGATTATCATACAATTTACAGGCCTGTAAATAATTATCTGTTCTCTGTATCGAAGAGTAACCCAAGCGTAATCCTGATAACTAGTTTCGTTTTTCCTTCTCAGATAACTTGATCTTGACCGGAGATCACAGGACAGTAAAACTTGCTGATTTCGGACTAGCCAGAGAGGAGTCCTTAACAGAGATGATGACTGCTGAAACAGGAACATATCGTTGGATGGCTCCAGAAGTACTTCTTAATTTCTGAAAACTTTTAACGTTTATGAACTTTCCGGTTAGGTTTCCAAGTTCGGTAATTATCGTTACTATTTGTTTCATGGCAGCTTTACAGCACCGTTACTCTAAGACAAGGTGAGAAGAAGCATTACAATCATAAAGTGGATGCCTACAGCTTTGCAATTGTGTTGTGGGAGCTCATCCATAACAAGTTACCCTTTGAAGGCATGTCTAACCTACAAGCAGCATATGCAGCTGCTTTTAAGGTATATAACATGACAATCCGCGATTGACAACACGATAATTTAATTTGTGTTTACCGTTAAACTCACTTCTGCTTCAAGTTTACTAAAGACTCACGACACAAATACTTAAATATTGCAGAATACAAGACCTAGTGCTGAAGATCTACCAGAGGATTTAGCTATGATTGTAACATCATGCTGGAAAGAGGATCCAAATGATCGACCTAATTTCAGTCAAATCATACAGATGCTCCTTCGGTATCTCTCTACCATTTCACCATCAGAACCAGTTGCTCCGATGCGGATGACTTCATCCGATAATATCGTATTGCCACCAGAATCTCCTGGTACAAGTGCATTGATGTTTCGACGAGACGACCCTGGTGAAACCCCGAAAGCCAATGTAGAAGACAGGTCGAAAGGGTATTTTTTCTGCTTCAATAGGTGTTACTGATACCTCAAGATCACAAATAGGAAAACTAAATAAAACCACATCCACCAATTGTAACAAAGTAGAAGAAACTCAATAAGAAAATGTTGACTATTAGCAACTCAGAAGGCACCTTCATTCTCAGCAAGAGTGACAAGTTCTTTTAACATTATGATGTTGACTTTCATTTTTATTTGATTTGATGTATGCTCTAGAGAATTTTGGGGTTAAGGTTGCTGAGATGTAAATAGTTCTGTAAAATAAGGTTCGTCCAAAAGCCTTCATCTCTTGTTTATATATATGTGCCATGGATAATAAAAGGGGAAGTGTTTGTATTGGCATCATAAAGTTTTGTATCATTACCAATTTGCAATTTTTTTTGTCTTGAACTTGCTGAAATTTTTGTTTCTGTTTCCTATTTTGTGTCACTCTTTGAATTTGTGAATCTAAATTGAATTAATCTATCTACTATCTACTTCTACTATCTATTCATTAATAATAAATTGCCTAAATTACCCTTTCACCAAAATTTATTTGCACTAATAAAAGGTCATTTTTGTAACTAACAAATTAAGTATTCACTCTTTCAACTTTATTGAATGGATGCCCCAAGTGTTAGCTTTTTATTGGTCCCAATTAAATAATATTTTCCCTACAACTTTATTGCATGAATGATGACATCACATGTAAGCCATGGATGATGGAAGTCATATTTAAATTTCTTTTACATTTCATTTTCCCACACTTTCTTACTTTCATTTTAATTTTTCTTAATTTATTTATTATCACAAAAAATATTAATAATCTATTTTTAAATTTGAATCTTACTAAAAATTTCAAATTTCTTTCGCATTTCATTTTTCCATACTTTCATTTTAATTTTTCAACATTTATCTATTATCGCAAAAAATATTAATAATCGATCATTTAATTATTATTCCCAAAAATATTTAATTATTTCACGGGCCACTATCAACTCAATATTTAATTTTTTTTAATCGATCATTACACATTTTCTCTATCTTAATTAAAATTTCAAATTTCTCTCACATTTTTTCACACTTTCTTACTTTCATTTTAATTTTTTTCTCTATTTATTTATTTATTTATTTATTATCTCACGGGTCACTATCAACATAATGTCTATTTTATTTTAAGCAATCATTGTCTTTATTTGAGAGATAATATCTTTATTTTTATTTTTTTCTCCATCTCACGATTTTTTATCATTATTTAATACAATTAAATTTCCATGATTATTGTTTATTTTACATTTGTTTTTAAATATATTTTATATCGCATCAAATTATTTTTTTATTTCACGGGTCATTATCAACATAGTAGCTATTTTATTTTAATCAACAATTACTATTAATTGAGAGATAATTTTTATTTTTAAATGTTAATATTTCATTTTTATTATCTCCATCTTATAGTATTTTTTTATATGATTATTTAATATAATTGAATTTATATGATCATTTTTCATTTATAATTAAACCATAGTGATCTATATCATTTTCTTTTAATTGTTGTTGGACCGTCAATTATTAAATTACCTGACCCAATTTTGCTATTGTGTTTTTAACCTATCTTAAACATTTTTTTGTGGATCATTGTTTTCTATATAATTATTGTTAAATTTACAATTAAGTAAATTATTTCATATTTTTCATTTATATTTAAAATTTTACATTTGCATTTGTTAAAATTTTATTTTTTCTCCAACTCACATGTCCATTTTTATATGATTCTTTATTACACACAAAATTAACACATGAATAAGATAATAATGTTTAATCTTAAGGGCCAATTTCAATACAATGCCTATTTTATTTTAAACAATAATGACTTTTATTTGAAAACTAAAGTATTTATTTTCAAATTTCAAAACGATTCCTATGGATATTAGGTTTTCAAAGAATTGGGAGTATAACAGAGCAATCAATAAAACTCTAACTCTATTCAAATAAAACAATTCCTTTTAATTATGCATATTGCTTATAATTCCTTTTATTTATATTATTCATATCGTTACAAAAATACTACACCAGAAAAAAAATCACCCGTGCGAAAGCACGGGTCTCTGACTAGTATGTCTTTTAAAATAAACACCAAACAAACGAAAGAAGAAATTATCCACGCGCATATAATGCCTTTTGGTGAGAGAAATGCTTCAAAAGCATATCTACATGCTTCAAAAGCCTTTAGTGAGAGAAATGCATAATGTAAGTGTTATGACTTCTTGACGTAGCGGAGACAAATATCAAAGTAATAGAAGGAAGAAATTTATTGTGAAGTTTTGAGATTAATAGGTCGCTTTTGTTCGTTGTCTAGGTCTTCTCAATGGGGTTCACGGTGTTTGTAATTGTAAACACTTTATGGATATTTGTTTTTGATTATTTATAATTGATGACTTTATGGATATTTGTTTTTGATTATTTATAATTGATGTTGTTTTTCTTTCCTTGTTTCATCATTATGAGTCGCCAAAAATTTTGTTTCATAATTTATCTTGTTGAACGATTTTGTTTCATCATTCCATGACTTGAATAATTTAATTCATCCATTTAGTTTTCAATGATTTGTTTCATCATTCTTTGTCTTGAATGATTTAATTAATCATTTTAGTCTCTAATGATTTTGTTTCATAACTCTACGTCTTAAATGATTTACTTTCATCATTTTAGTCCCCAATGATTTTAGTTCATTATTGCTTTGGTGTGGTTGGTCAAATCATAGGCTTGTGTTGGCTGAGTTGGAAGTTGGGCTTTGCTTTGATGTCTCTGGGGACCAGGCTCTGCCAAGGGTCGGTTCCCCTTCCATACTCTTAGATGAAAACTCAATTCGAGGTCAACGTATTTAGGGCTCCACCACTTACACTCTAGAATGGCTAGCTAGCAAGAGGAAGTGTGACTGGTGTGTATTTGCCTTCCTTGTTTTGAGGTCTTGTCGCATTTTTCGTAAGACGTGTTATATACCGGAGAAGACGATCACATAATTCATTGAAAGGTTATTATATTACTTAATACAGAGCTTAAAGATACTTTAATTACCAAACCAGCATCGTCTTCCAAGATGATATCACTGCCGTTTCCCCTACTATTGGGTGACTTGTCAGTGAACACAATCTACATAGTAGTTGGTTCATATGCAAGCGAAACCATTTCTGCTATGAAGTCTGCAAACACCTGAGCCTTTAGAGTTTTTATAGGCTTAAAGAAGACATTGAATTTTGACATTTGGATAGACTACTTGGTCATTCGTCCTTCCAGGTTTGACCTATGAAGAACCTGTTTAAGGGGTAGGTTAGTCGGGGTAATAATGTCATGCGCTAGAAAGTAACGTTGTAACTTCCTAGAGGCAGTCACCAATGCCGATGTCGCCTTCTCTATCTTTTGGTAACATGTTTCTGGTCCAACCAATGCTTTAGATATGAAGTATAATGGGCTTTGGTTAGGGCATATTTCTGGGACGAGGACAACACTGGTTGCTTTAGTGGAAATGACCAAGTAGAGGAACATAATTTCCAGTTCTATTGGTTTTGACAAAATAGGAAGGATAGACAAAACTATTTGTTCAATGACACAAATGCCTATTGGTTTTTTGAGGTCTAATCAAAATGTGCTTCTTTCTTTAACAACTTGTAAAATGATAATGCATGACGAGCCAACCTTGAGACTAATATTTTTAAGGTTGTGAGAATCTCATTTAGCTTCATTATTTCTTTCTTTATGGTTAGTGTTTCCATTTTAATGAGTGACTCACACTTATCTGAATTTTCTTCTACGCCTCTCTGTGTCGATTAGAATCCCAAGGATTTGTCATCCTTGACTTTGAAGATGCAATTCTCCATTGAGCCTTATATTATAGTGTTTGGGCTATTTATTTGTCTATTGAATGAATACTACAAATTGAGCCTCATAACTGGGCATTATTCTTTGGGCCTGTGACTAGCCGGGAACAATTACCCTCTCAAGTCCTTGCTGATATTTGATGAAGCAAGGATTGACATTGTTGGGTTGCCCTTTGACTTTGTTGTGTTCTTCTCAGGATAGCCTTTGGTTCCCGACCCCGACCTTTTGTACTTGTCTGTTTTTGTATCTGACTTTATCATTGGATTAACTTATACCTTTTTATTTACATGGTTTATTTATTGTAGTTATCCTTCTCGTCCTTGCATGACAATAAAAAATATATTTATTGGTGTAAACAAGGATTACCTCATAACATGGATATTACATGTATTATTAAAAGTACTTAGCCCAAATTAACTAGTTGTTGCTTTATTTTTCCAGGTGGTTCTGGATTGTCATGTTACTGCGAGCTCTATCTTGCGTCAGTATTGTTCTTAGATTGTTTTAGGATTATCTTTTGGTCGCGGTCACCTGCATTCACGAAGTTAGAACAATTCACGTTGGACTTGTTAGGGCATCGACCCTCTGCTCTTATGGAATAATTCACGTTTGACCTGATAACTTGGATATTACATGTATCATTAAAATCACTTAGCCAAAATTAACTAGTTGCTGCTTTATTCGTCAAGGTGGTTCTGGATTGTCATGTTACTGTGAGCTTTATGCCGTGTCACTATTGTTCTTAGATTGTTTTAGGATTATCTTTTGTCCGTGGTCACATGCATTCATGAAGTTATAACAATTCACATTGTACCTGTTGGGGGCGTCAACTCTCCGCTCTTATGGAAACCTACAAAATCTTGTCTTTTCAATTTTAGTTGATTCTTTTAATGGGTATAAGTTTCTTGTCTCGATTTCTTTGAACTCAATGTTAGCACACTCCTGCAAAATATTCCTCTTGACATGTTCAATAGAGCGTAAGATGAAAACCTTTCTCGAGGTCCCGATTAAAATCTCTCTCTGCCAGTTGACTATTTGCTTGGTTTTTTAAACCTCAAACCTTCTCCACTTCTTCACCTAGCGAAGTTGTTCACCAACTTGTCGATGTTCGGGAGTGGGAATGAATCCTTCTGACAAGCTAAGTTGAGGTCGATGTAGTCAACACACATTTTGTATTTCCCTGATGCATTATTGACCAAGACAACATTGGATATCCGTTCATGATATCTCACCTCGGAAATAAAATTGGCGTTGATTAAGCCTTGGAAAGTATTCATGGTCGTTTCGGCTTTTTAGGGGGGGTTTCGTCTCCTTATTTGGGCCTCATATTGGGCATAGAGGTCGATATTCAATTGGTGACATGGTACACTTGGGGTCTATGTGAAACATCATGTCTTAAGAGACTGGGAACTGATCTTGTTGGATTCTTATCAAGCTGTACAAATTTGAAGTTTCCATATGGGATGGGTCTTCAGGATTTTATTTTCTTCTTCCATGGTGAGCCAAGTTTGTCATCTTGTAGGACTTCATCTTCTCATAAATTGAGGTCAATTACGATGACGGATGTCCCATGAGTATTCTTTCTTTTCTTTTCAAAGATGAGGGTGGTTGTGTAGGGGCTCTTTAGTATCTTTCATGTATCATACGATCTCCGCGTAAAATGAATGAAATGATAATTGGTTCCCTGGTGTCGTTATGATACTTCATCTTCAGGTGGACATTAAAATCCATCCCATCCAATGCTACGAGGAAAGATCTCCCTAAGATGAAATTGTAAACGCTCTCGTAAGGAATCACCAAGACACATTTATTCACAATCCTTTCAACCTTCCCTTCTCCGATATAAACTGGTAATTCAACGGCTTCGCAAGTGCGAGCAGTGGAGTCGTTGAATTCCAAAAGGTTTCGACCTTCATATGATAGGAGGTCATAAACACGTAACCCTAGCTTCGTAGAGATGTTAGCGTACATGACATTGCAAGAGCTTCCTTCATCAATACGGATACCTAACACCAAGTGATTCTCTATAAAAACAGTTACGACTAATAGAAGCGTCACGTTGGAATCCCACTCACCTTTTCACTGTCTTAAAACCCTAGGATAGGTATATATTCTAGTAGCCACTGATGATTTTGAAGAGATTTGCATCAAATGTTTTTTTGTCTAACCCTCCTTATTAGATAATCCATTGCCAATCGGGGAGACAACGAGGTAAAATGATGATTTTAAGGTCAGTGAACCTATGGTGAATTCCACATATGGATAAGACATAATTGTCTTCTTTCGAGAGAGATCATTGTAACAATTTGTGACTTTGGAACTAGAAGGGTTAGATCGTAGAAATTTGTGAGAATCAGAAGTCGAATTTCATAGACATCACCATTGTTTCGTACTGAAACCATAAATGATAAATATGACGATATGAAGTCGACTGACTTGGCAAAGAGTGCTTTTCGATACAATGTGTCTTTGAGGTCACAATCTCTTGTGATTGGGCTTTCTGCCTTTTGAGCTTTTGGTAGGCTCGAAGCAATTATAATTTCTTTTGTCATGTATCACAATCAAATAATTTTGACAAATAAAATCAAAATAATTTGTTTCATATAATATTATATATTATTCTCATTTTTTTTAGTATATAAGCGAAACGGTAATAACTACTAAAAACCACACACAATTGTAAATACCAAAGTTCAAACTTTAATGAAGACATCCAACGTAATAATATCGATTTTGAGTTAAGATTTACGGACAATATTCTATATTATTCTTATTGCAATAAAATTGTTTTGGATGATATTTAACTATTTTTTAATTAAAAAGTTAAACATTATAAAAAAAAATGATAAAATTATTCATGTCAAAACCCTGTTTTTGCACTTGCAAAAACCCTCACGCATCCATGTCAAACTCAGAATGAGAAATTCGAACTCTCTGATTTGGTGAACCCAAAGAAACAATGTTTAGTGTTAGAAATCTTCAGAGACATTGCTCCTTCAAACCCTTTTCTTCCTTCTTTCAACTTCAACCAAATCCCTTCAGGTATCAATAATCAACTCTATTTTCTGTATTTTTTCCCGTCTTTCCTTCAATTTCTATTCAAACTCGTAAACCCTTCAACCCCTTTTTCTCTTTTCCCTCAAAGTTTATACCTTTACTACATTCACCCTTAATTTGTTGAGCAACAACATTAATTTATTGCCCGTGTTTTTTTTTCTAACATAGATTTATATTTATTAGTTGTTGTTTTATGGGATTAAGAAATGTTAATTTGATTCAATGTTTTTGTGTTTTTGGTTCAGAAATGTTGTTGTGCCTTTAGGACAAGGAATAGAGCAAAGAAACATTGATGATGATAAAGTTGGTTTTTATTGTTATGTTAAACCGATGAATCTTTTGAATGGATCCTTGTATCGGACAATGTCAACGACAAGAGGAAGGAGTATGCGAAGCAAGGTGGAGAGAAGAATGCAAAAAGAGTCTGGGAAGACGTTAAGGGAGATTCGAAGAGCTAAGAAATTGAAGAAGAAACTTATGACCGAGGAGGAGCGGCTCGTTTACAATCTCAAAAGAGTAAATTATCTAACTTCCTTTGTAATAACTGTGTTGAGTTTGATTATACTCTTGTAATCCATGTTTTTTACTTCATCAGTACTCTCGAATAGCAGCTATAGAATATGATATAAAACCGCTATTTTCTGCGTGATTTGCGATTGACAACACTTGACTTCATATATTGTTTTGAGATGTAGTAAGCAACTTGTAAAAAAAACTTGTATGGCATTTCTGGTGATAAAAATCGAGGTTTACTTTGAGAACTATTGTGGGTTTGAGAGAGTGCGAGCATGTGCCTTGGTTAAGATTCTTGTTGTTTATTCGTTGAGAAAATTATTCCTTTTAGCCTTAAGTAGTTGTTTTGTCTTTGCTACTTCATTGGCTTCGATTGTTTTATTCTTAGTGTACTTATGATAACCGTGAAATGAAAATTTTCTGTCCATGATAATATTGCATGCATTTTGTTAAATCTTATTTTCCTATCCTTCAACTGTTGCAGGCGAAGAAGAAAATTGCATTGCTACTACAAAAACTCAAGAAATATGACCTGCCAGAGCTGCCTCCTCCACGGCATGATCCAGAGCTCTTTACACCTGAACAGCTCCAGGCGTATAAAAAAATTGGATTCAAGAATAAGAATTATGTTCCTGTTGGAGTTCGTGGAGTCTTTGGAGGAGTTGTGCAAAATATGCATCTCCATTGGAAGTTTCATGAAACTGTCCAAGTTTGTTGTGACAACTTCCCCAAGGAAAAGATAAAAGAAATGGCTTCAATGCTTGCCAGATTGAGCGGTGGGATTGTGCTTAACGTTCATAATGTGAAAACAATCATTATGTTCCGTGGTAGAAATTATCGGCAACCCAAAAACTTGATACCAATTAACACCCTTACAAAGAGGAAGGTAAGGTTACATTGCCATATCGGTCCTAATTATGGTATCTTTTATACAAAAAACTCGAATACGTCCGAAGATAATGTATTTGTTTCTGTTGTTATATGCAGGCCCTATTCAAGGCCAGATTTGAGCAAGCTCTTGAATCTCAGAAGCTAAATATCAAGAAAATTGAACAAGAGCTCCGACGAATGGGAGTAAATCCTGAGGATCCAACCGCAATGGCCAGCATCCAAAGAGTTGCTTCCACATTCTTCAATGCCATTGACAAGAAAGAAGGAAGTCCTTATGTCTTCCGTGGAGATAAACCGTCGGTTATAGAACCTAATGAAGGTTTGGAAGAATTGGATCCTTCTGCTGATAGTGATCAGGAGGAGCTGGATCAGTTTATTGCTGATATAGAGGATGCTGCAGATAAAGAATATGAAGAAGAAGAGGCCAAAGAAAAAGAAGAGTTTGGTAGACTTCGGTATTGGAATAGAGAAGAGTATGGTGGAAGATTCAGAAGATCAGATGATTCTAGAAATGACGACTATGATGGGGAGGTTAGAGGTTCAAGGGCTCGACAGCCAATACATCCCAAGTATCGGACAAACGATAGTGACAATGAAGAAAATGCTCATTCTGACAATGATGATGAGGATGATGATGATGATGAGTGGCATTCCGGTAGTATTGTAGATGATATTGATATTGATATTGATATTGACAACAATTCTAATGGATCCGATGAAGCTAGAGGTAGGTTCAAGGAAAGTAGGGGGAGAGGAGAAAGGAAAAATAATGTTGGTATTGGCAAGGCTCAAGTTAATGGAGGTTCCAGCAGACACAGCGAAGCTAAATTTATGAGGAATATGGCCATACAAGGTTCTGAATCAGAAGGTACGCTCAGTGAAGTTGAAAATGCAATGTGGGAGTCTGATGAAGAGGAGAACAGCTCGGTACATTTGAAACGAGCCAGTAGTGGTAACTACAAGAGCAGCAGCAGCGATGATGATGAACATAATGATCAATTAAAGAGCAACAAAAAGAACGGTGCGAGGGACCATAATAGTTTTAACACACGGAAGAATGGGAGAGGTAGGCAAGAAGGAATTGGCAGAACTAAATCCGAGTCCACAGATGCGTTAAGCGGTTCGGAAGACTGGACGTGGCAATCAGATGGTGAGGAGGAATCAAGAGCTGATGTTAAGGACTCCCCCACAAGCCTTAATAATCGTAATATGGTCAAAAGTGATATCCATAAGAAGAGATCACCAAAGGGTGCAGATGAGGCTTGGGACAGTGATTAGCCCCAAGTAAATACAAGATCATAATCCATTGTAGGTTTAGACTTTGTTTGACAAGAAGACAGACATCTTGAACCGATAAGAAGCAACATGCGGCTCTATCGAAGTGTACTTTCTGATAGCATTATTTGTCTAGATGCATACTTTCTGGTGATATAAAATTTGTGTTTTTTAGGAAGTTGCTTAGGGGTGTGAGAAAATTTTCGCTCAAACAAAGTATCGGTTGGGTCAAACAAAATCATCAAGGTATGAAGCCTAATGTAACCTATTTATGAAGCTCTTTCATGGAGTTTCGGTTTACTGTTATTCTTTCGTCACAGTAATGTTACTTGCTCAGCCTCCCAAGATTCTGTTGTTCTACTAGTTATAATGTGCTTGGACTTTCTGCTAAAGATAATTGTTTTTTATAGGGAAGAAGTTGAATTTAATCTTGTTGAGAGAGAGATAGAGATGTGGAATTTATTACTAGCAAAGTACATGACATATTTTGTGAAGTAAATAAATGTTTGCTAAGGAAAAAAATTTGTGGTAAGGAAAAAAATTTTCTTTATAGACTCCTATTACTTCTTAAGAACTCGCGGCGAAATTTCATTAATGCTCCTATATTTCGGATGTGCATCTTCTTGGAATGCACATTATTTTGAAGAAAAAAAAAAGTGATTTCGGATGTGCATCTCCAAATGCACTTTTTTCTGGAAAAAAAAATGTCATTTCGAATGTGGATATCCGAATAAACCTTTTTTTCGAATAAAAGGTGCATTCGGAGATGTGTGTTATTTAGTGATTTTTTTAATCGTCTCAGGATCTTGTTCTTCGAAATGGTACATTGGCCGAGGACCTGACTAAGACCGGCAGTAGTTTCCAGTCTGAGCAAAGAGTGAGTGGAGGCGCCGAAAGAGTCCAAACAGAGACACTCCGTAGAGATTTCCAAGAAGCATCTAAAAGGTTGGAGACGCTTAAGGCAGAAAAAGCAAAAATCGAATCAGAGGCAAATTTGAATAAGAATTTAGCCGGAAAGGTGGAAGCTGATCTAATGAGTCTATCCGATGCATACAATAGCCTTGAGCAACCTAACCTTCAACTGGAAAATGAGGTGAAAGCACTTAGGGGTGGAGGGCCGTCAACACTTCCAGATGTAGAGGCAATAAAAGCTGAAGCAAGGGAAGAAGCTCTGAAGGAGAGTGAGGGTGAACTGAATGATCTGCTCGTATGCCTAGGGCAAGAACAAAGCAAGGTGGATAAACTTAGTGCTAGGTTGCTGGAGTTGGGAGAGGATGTTGACCAACTACTTGAAGGCATTGGAGATGATGCCGGGGCTGCTGAAGGTTTCGAAGATGAAGACGACGACGAGTGATATATTTTTATTTGTCTCCTCCACTTGATACATTTCATGTTAAATTGTACAGCTAGCACAATCTATGGAGAATGTATACATTCCATGTTGGATTTTAAATTATGATTTCTTTAGGACCTGTTTCTTGCTGGTTATATTTCACAATATTCAGGCGTGATTAAATTGTTTCGTTTCTTATCTTTCTCCTTTATCATGTTAATCAGTCAAATTTGCGAGGAAAACAGAAACATGTTCGATCATAGGGCCACAAAATTTGCAGGATCTCCAAACAAAAAGTGCTTACAGAAAGAAAGAAAAAAGTTCATGGTTTTTTCCCCTCCTAATTTACAAATAATATGTATACACAGCACCGCCAGTTTCCATACTCTGAAGAATTCCATTGGAACTTAACAAATACACATAAAAAATTGCTTAGCAATTGTCATGGCATCATGCCATCAAGCTAAGCTTCTCTCAAATTATTGTAAGGTGGAAAAGGGCTTTATGTTATATGGTATATATCTATCAGCATGACATTCATGCACATCTTTTTTCTGTCTCAAAGCCAATGTAATGTATACAACAAATCTTGATTGATTTGACTGCATCAATGAAAGCCATAAAGAACTCTACGAGGGTCCAATTGTCCACTGCAATAGCTTGATGAAACAGTAGAGAGTTCTTGATAGCCCTTCCATTCTTCACATGGCTTCAAGAGAATAGGAACATCAATAGCTGCTGAATTCACACATAACATCGTCTTGTAATCTTCATCTCCCAAATCAGGTAGAGCCTTGGCCTTTTTATTCCATGGGTTCCATACCACTGCAGTTTCATCATGAATTGATAAATGAGAATGTCTTATTTCAATATATAAAATGTATGAGAACCAAAAATATGTAGTAATTACCTGCATCTGGAAGTGCATTCTTCTGGAGAACAAAGGTTCTTTTCTTCTCATGATCTATTATAGCGATTTTATTAGGGCTGCTCAAGTATACCCTGTCCGTCTACAAAGGAACCAAAACAAAGAAACTGTCGTAAAGGAAAGGCGGAGTATAGTCGAAACTGTCTTATGATCTATTATGGTGTGCTGAATATTATTTGATTTTCAAAGAAAAGTGATGTTTTACGATTCCTACCTCCCCATCAAATGTAATTGCATCAGCTTGTTCTGTGAACCTTGATCTGTTCACCAGATTATCAAAATAATCAAGTGTCTCCAATCCCTCAATCCGAACTTCACTGCAGAATTTTTTCATCTTCATTAACTTTTTTTATTTTGGTGTTTCAGTTCACTTTCTTGTATTACTATTAGGCTATTTAAGACATTAATTTTTTAGAAGGGTTGACATTATTATTTTGGAAGGGTTGGATTATACTTTTAAACTGTGGTCTGTAAGACTGTAACCGGGATTACAACATTAATATAACGATTTTAGAGGTCTCTTTATTTTGGTCATAAAAAGAAGAAAGTAAAGTGCATACCTTATATCTGATACAGATAAATAGTTGCATAGTGAAAATGCAAAAGAAAACGGTTTGTTATCAGTGTTTCTGACTCTAGGAATCAGAATGAGCTTGCCAGCACTTAGAGATATGCGAAGCCTCAACTCAAAACTGCACAATACAGACACAACATTAACATGCAAACACTCGTAATTGAATGTAGTTACAAATGTTAGTGTTGTGTTAGTGTCCGACATTGACATGAGTCGGACACTAAACGTATAAAATGTCGGTGTGACATATGATCATGAATACCTATGTGGTTTCTTTAAATCAACTCCCGTTGACTTTAATATCAAATCCACAGATGAATGATTGTCCATTGGAGGTAGTGGTGAAGGATCTCTATCCAATGACCACATTCTGTTTATTGTCATTCCATGTTGCTCAAGTGAACCAACATCACCAAACTGCAACACAAAATTGTACTTAAATATTACCAATATCGACGTATCAGCGTCGTGTCACGTTCTGTGTCTGTGTCTCAACTATATATTGTAAATGTGATGAAAGAAAGTACTTACCCTTGCAAAGCAAGCTGATATACCTCCTCTGATGGCTTTATGCTGTTTCCATTTAGCCTGACCAACAAAAAGTTTTCTCAAACGATATTAACAAACACCCGAGTTCGATCCCAGTTAGAACAATCATCGATCAAATTTAGAATCCGATTCTATTTTCTTACCTTGCTGCTCATAAAAAGCAGTTCTTCTTTCCTTTGATTCTTCCAAGAAACAATCTGACCTCCATAGAGAAGCACCTGAATGAAACATAACCACTTATATGATAAGTGATTATGCTATAATCACTTAATTAGCAAAAGAAAAACAAACCAACCTCAGCTGAAGAACCATTAGGATCAGTCAATACAATCCTCGGCAATCCATCTTTATCTTTAAACACATTCAAAGGCATTTGTATCGAATTATCTATCGATTCCCCCAACCTGAATGCTCTCGAGTTACTCACAAGTGGCTTCACTTTCACTCTTCTCCAATCCACAAACTGCAACCAATCAAAAAAACCAAAAAACGATCTCAGTTTCATCTTCATCACCACACACCATAACAACATCAACACAACACTTATTTATATGTATACTAATCATGTGTTAAAAATATTAACCATCTCTTTAGCACAACAAAAAGACCATAACAAATGAAGTAGATTTTATGAAGCTGAAGATAACAAAATCAAAAGGGTTAGCGTACTTTGATGGTTTTGATCTTATACTATAAATTAATATAAAAAATATGAAATGTTTATGATCAGTTTGGAATTCCAAGAGGCAGAACCAGAACCAATACCTCTGTGTTTCAAGAGAACATGTGTTATATATATAAATAAAAGTTGGAGAATATGTAACAGAAATCAACCATTTTTTGTTATAAAGTTGGCACAAGATTCTCTATAGTTTGTGTTGTGAAAAATTGGAGACTCTGGTTGGTCCAACTGATAAACATGAACAATGTTTATGCCACTATGTGCCATGTCGCTTTCTAGAATATAATATAGAAAATATTACGCATGAGGATTAGCCTTATAATTTATTTTTTCTTCTTATTGTCAATTTCCACATAGATGATACTTGTGTTAAGTTGTAACAACATGTATGGTTCACCCTTCACTATTAACAAAAATGTATAAGAAACACTTTTGTCACAAATAAAATGTTTTTTTTTTTCATTTGGTTATGACAAGTAAGCTTAGATAAGAGAATGGAAATAAATATTTAATTTTATTATTATTTTAATTTGTTAGTTTAATGAAATATTAATTGAATTGTTTATTTTCATATGCTTAAATGAAATAATATTTTTAAATAGATTTATAGGCCAATCACGTATTTGAAAAAGATAAACTCAAATTTAAACATAAATTTTGATGGACTATATGTTAGAAATACGGGCATGATAATCCTGAATAACTTCGAAGAATCGTGTTTGTTCACTTTTCGAACAAAGTATTTCGACCCTATTCTTGTCTGGGTTCACGAAATCTTTGCGGGGATAATTCTCGAAGAACAATCTGTTTCTGACAATAGAGAACAGATCAGGAATGTAGAGAGGAAGTATAATTTTCGTGTACCAAAATTGAGGCCAAATGACTCCTTATATTGGAGATTAATAACTGAAATCGAAAAGGCACAACTTTTCAGAAAAACGGTTATATCGGTTGCGAAAGGGTACAACTATTCAAACGAATTTTTCGAACGGGGTGCTGCCCCGCACCCCGCCAGCCCTAGCTAGGGGCTCTGCCCCTTGGACCCCGACGGGGCGCTGCCCCGCACCCCGCCAGGGGCTACGCCCCTTGGAACCCCATTTCAATTATTCGTATTCAATTACACGTTTGGCTCGACGAGCGTGCACTCCGCACTACCCTAATTCGTTTCAAACTTAATGCATAATTGCATTGGCCTATAGTAAATCACATTACTACCAAAATACATTGATGATACTAAAATCACCAACACTATGTACTAGACTAAAGAGATAATGATAGGGGTTTATTGCCTCATTTTCCTTTTTAAATAAATAGGATAGATTAACTTGTTATTAGTCGGAATAGAGTAAAAGATAAATTTTATACACATTATCACACTATGCATTTTCTTAAATAAATAAGCCCGACTAAATCCTCCTTACTCTGAAAAAATAAAATATAAATTTTATACACATATTTACGTCTCGCCTCGCAGTAGAGATGAATTACAAGATTAATTAGAATGAGAAGATGTCGTAAAATTGATTACACTCTAATAAAACTATAAACTATAATTTGTATAAGTTTTTAAATTAGATAGGATCAAAATCAATATTTAACGACGAGATAATTGTAGTTAATTGCCTATGTAAATTTTTTTCATAGTGTACCTTTGTATAAATTTGCAAAAAAAACCTAACCATCAAATAATTAAAGAAAAGAAGATAGTTGGACTTGAACATACCCAACCTATCCTTTAAAAAAATTCAAAAGCGAATGTGAATTATGCCAAATGTCATAAACAACAAAATAATCTGCAATATCTAATCTATCTGCACATGCATTTCTCTCTCTGAAAATGTGAGATAACATGAATCTAAAGGAACGTATAGTGTGTAAAATATTTTTCCATTTAATTAAAAGATATCAATGGACATATTCATATTAGAAAATACACGAATGATCAATTTTAAGTCACTTTCAAGTCAAATATTTCTCAAATACCTCGTGTTAGCTTATTAGATAGCAAACACAATTCCATGCAATATAGATCGAAAGGAGGTACAAAATCCAATCTTAGCTAATAAAGTTCCCAATAATGCTCATAAATTATCACTAAATATGCCAACACAAGTTGATATTCTAGTCCATAAAAAAAGTTGATATTCTACAATTTTCTCTTGAAGCTCTATCTGTGTTGCACTTAATTCAATTATGACTACGAAAATACCAATTAACTTGTATGATTCTAGGTGCGGGAGGAGGTTGATATTTGATGTCGAATCATTTAATAACTATAAACTCATGAATTGAATATAACACGTGCCCTTGAGAAAATTAGATGTCTTATAGACCAATTATTTAACATGAAAAATGTCTCTACCAAAGTCAATTTTACTATTTTTCAAATTTGATATCATTTCTTGTGTGCCAAGTTTTTCAAAGAATTATTTTGACTATTGGTGTAACCGGATTAGAAAAAACCAATTAAACCGATAATTCAAACCAAACTAAATTGAAATAAAACCGATTGTTTCTAATCCGATTCTAAAACCGAACCAATAAAAATCGACGTGGTTTGGTTCGTTTCTCGGTTTTAGTTTTTAGGAACCGCCAAACCGATGAACAAAACCAATGGAAATAATTACGCTCTAAATATTTTTTCCAACCTTCATTAAACTCAAATTTTATGTCGGTCTAATCATTCTCCATCTTTGGTTTTACTTTCTTCCTTTTAGCTAAACACTAATCTAGAACCAAACTCCAAAACACAGAAAGTAGAAATCATAAGTCATAAAACTTGCTTTCATTGAACTTCTTCTCTAGTTGCATGCCTCAATTGTTTCCCTCTCTACCGTCGTTCTGATAAGTTATGGTCGCCTTCTTCGTATTTAAGTTATCTTCGTTAGTTTTCATTTTTTTCAACTTTTTTTTCTTCTTCTTCTTCAACAAAATTCCTTCTAGTCTTGTTATAAAATAGTTTTGATGTGTATTTGAGGTGTGAAACATGTTAATTGATGCGTGTTTTGTTGTGATTTGTTTTTTAAGCTTTCAAATTCATTTCCAACCTTTTGATGCCAAGTGTCAACTTTTATGTTTGATGGTAAATTTATTTCGTGATGCAATGAAAATCATGTCACTATTTCAAATGGATTAAGAGCAACTTATAAGTTAAAAAAAATAGAGCACGAAATAAATGACATGAAATGTATTATTTTAAGAATAATAGCATAAAATACACCAAAAAATACGATGGCGAAGAATACATTGATATAATGTTTGAAAAAAATTGAAATTCGATCAACCGAACCAAACCAAACCCTATCAAATCGGTTAGTTTGATTCATTTTCATTTTTGAAAAATGTTAAAAACCGAACCAAACTAAACCGCTGAAGATATCATCAGTCTGAACCTTTTTTTGACCAAAAAGCGGTCCAAACCGATCCGATTACACCCCTAATTTTTATGAGTGTCATGACTAGATTATGAATTTGAGAACTCTAACTTCTATCAACAAGTTTGAATAAGCCTTCATAACTAGTTATATAAATGTTCATGTAAAACAATCCCTCCATCCAATGCCAGAAAAGTAAGATGACAAACCTGACAGCAATGATCTTAGGGATGGTTTTAAATTGAGAATTTGCAAGGGCAAGAAGTCTATATTGGTCAATAGAATCCGCTTCATGTTGTTTAGGTATCATAGTCACATTCACTGAATTGAGATTAAGAAGCATCCAACATTGTTCAAAGAATTGATTCACTGATTTGGTTATACCAACCTATACTATATCCCAACAGGCTTAGAAATCACCCCCTAAAGTCACCAGACCTTGGAGAAAAATTACCACCTATATTGTACACTACATTCTTAATTTTCTACGACCAAGGCATTGTGAGATATTCAATATTCACATGAGTTACAAGTTGAAGGATAGTTCTCTCAATCAGATCAATATACATTTGTTTCCTGAATTAAACAAAATTTTGTAGAAGTTAATAACATGATTGTCTAACTCAACGCCCTCATCTGAAAAATATTGTCATGCCTCAGTTTGGTGATTTTGTTATTAACATATTTCAATTCAACTGTAATGTGAAATTTTTTGTATTCTATCTCCATCCTTAAACCCCTTATTGTTAAAATTTTGGGTCACAAATGTAATCTTACATGTGTTAGTGTCATTATTTAATCAGCCAAAACTATAATGGTATAATTGACATAAAGTCTATGGCTGAGGGCATATATGTCATGAAAGGTTATTGTGTAGATATGATAAGTCAATATTCTAATTTGATGAGGGGTGAATCTGGAATATTGAAAACTTAGTAGTAACTCTAAGGAAGTTATATATACGAGTTATGGTCTCAATTTGTAGAATACGATCAATACGGTTTATCAGATATTCTCTCTTCATCCCCATCAGAAGAGAATCAGGAAACTTTAATGCACTATATAAATCAGAAGATACATACCCGCAAACCTTCAACAATTTCGATGACAAACTCAGGTACGCTTCCGCTTTCATTCTCATATTGTATTAATGTATGAGTTCTAAGGATATGAGTTCATAGGATATGAACTCGAAGGAATTAGATCAGGATTCTGTTATTGAATTCTACATAGATTCATTCAGTAATGAAAAAATCTAACACTTATTCCTAAAATAATTAATACTACATGCAGAAGTTGAACATTTTCTTTCTCCAATCTAAAATCATCATTGTAACCTACATTATTAATCAGGTTTGGTATCTTGTTAACTACACCAGTAGGTTGAGTGAATTTAATATGAATATTACCTAATGTCTCTTTGTTCTATTTCTTAAGAATAAATTTAAGAGATATCAACTTAGTAAATAAAACGAACCTAGAGCAGCCAGCCACATTAGTATTCATATTATCAATAATTTGTTCTTTGCATCTATCATCCACAATCTATTTTCATAAATTTGAATGGCCTAACCGAATCGAATTTAGCTTTTGTCACAATGGAGAAAAATATGATAGAAGTTTGAATGATTAATCATCAAAATAGAACAATTGATGTTTCCAATTATCTAACCTATTCTGATTTCTTATAATTCTGTCAAAGATTCTCCAATACATGTAAATGTAAGTAATGTGTGCACATATTTTAAAAAGCATCTTCCTCTTTGTCTATTCATCGTTGTGCATATTTATATTTTTTGAAAATTCAATTTCTTAGCAATATTTTTCAGTGTTCCAATAAGAAAAGAACAA
Organism: Vicia villosa; assembly: GCF_029867415.1. NCBI lineage: Eukaryota > Viridiplantae > Streptophyta > Magnoliopsida > Fabales > Fabaceae > Vicia > Vicia villosa. The sequence continues at coordinate 158,099,320 of NC_081181.1, forward strand.
ATTGCAGGTATATATATGGCATGCTTTTGTGTGTGGGTGTGTGAAAGGCATATGACAAGCTTTACGAGATTTAATATATTTTATTAATTTTAAAAACATTAAATTACTTCTCTAGAACTAACTTTCCTAGACGCTTTTAATTACTACGTTCAAAAATGCATGACTCGAAAGTAATATAATACAAAAAAGCACATGAATTTTGTAAGTGATTTATTTTCTAATAAACATTTGGGTATGAGTATGATGTTGAAGGTTAAGCTATATGTTGCTTTCTATCTACGCGGATTTGAGTAGACGAAATAACTTTAACTTAAAAAGTAACCAATGTGGTCCTTATATATATATATATATATATATATATATATATATATATATATATATATATATATATATATATATATATATATATATATATATATATATATATATATATATATAAAATAGTTATGAGAGTGTGTTGTTAAAATATAAAATATGTGAATTTAGTTTATATATGATAGAATTTTTATAATTTCAATCATTCACGATAGTAAATTATTAGATATATTTTATTTTTATTATAATTATTTTCAAAATAAAAAAGAATGAGAAGATAAAAAACAATATACCAAAAAAATAGTTGAATTTATCCGATTCACAAATATAAATAGTCAATACTCCTATTTGCTGCATAAACCTTACATGGATTGGAAAAGGACTTGGGAATGTATGGTTTATAAACAAGTCAACTATATATTCTGTCGTGTTTTAATATATATAGAATGGACGGTGTGAAGTGATCCATACTCAAGTTTGTCAATTTCACTTTATGCTACACAAACAAAGTTTCATTAAAAAAGTAGAACATTGTTTATGCTTTTCATAACATACTGTATATTAAAGTTGGCAGACAAAATTTTAAGGGTAATGAAAGATTAGATGGTGGAACTTACGTGTGAAAATGAGAGGTCCCTATACTTCTCTCTATTATAAAAAAAATACAAAATTAGAGATCCATGTCTAAGTATGTTGAGACAAAATTAGATAGATTTATTAAATACAAATAGGATAGGAGAGTTATATATTAATCACGAATTTGAATTCCCTCTTTCAATTTTTTCTCTCCAAGTATCTCCTTCACACTTTTCTCTTTATATCTCTCTAATATTTTCTCTCTTCTTTTTTTTATCATTTTTTTTTGATGCAATTAATTCTACTACACTTATTTTTGTGAAGGAGAAAAAGGGAGGGAAGGAGAGAATTCATGGTCATTAATCACTTATCTTTCATATATATATATATATATATATATATATATATATATATATATATATATATATATATATATATATATATATATATATATATATATATATATATATATATATATATATATATATATATATAAGATAGGAAGCATATCAAGTGAGATCATTTTATAATGAGAGATAAGAGAAATAAATATCAACTATTGAATTCATAAGAGAGAATGTTAATACATTAATGTTAATACAATGCCTCAATCTTGGGCTTTGTACAAGACATTATTTAAACTCAAACTCTTCCCTAGAGATGAGACATGAGTCATCTCTATGGAAGAGATGTCTCTTCTATTACACCACATTCAATTCAAACATTGTCAAACATTTCCCATTTAAGTGATGTAAGTGACACACTTGTTGATTCAAAATCCAAGTTGGAGTCCTTCTCTTATTATGGTTCAAAAAATACTTCTTTCATTTAAGTGATATAAGCGACACACTTGTACACTCAAGTTAAGGTCCCTCTCTTATTATGCAAAGAACACTCTTTTTATTCTAAAAAATATTTGTGGTGAAATAGGTGAGATATCTCCCCCCATTAAGATGATAAATTGTCTATTTCTCTTACCAGAAATAAATTTTAGCTTCAATCTTGGGCTTTAAACAAGACACAAATAAAACATCACCAACATATAGCCAGAACTACGACTGCTCTGATTTCTCAAATTCCTTTTGAGAATATGTAGGTACGAGGTATATCCTCGACGAGCACTCAACAATAATTGTCTATAGATTCCCCGAACTACAGATGCTCTGACTTTTCCTAGGGATATGTAGGCATGAGATTTGCGAGAATCTTTGCGAACACATTAAACAAAAACCTATTTAGGTCCCTCACCTTTTTTTAACAATTCTTACTCTCTTCCTTACACAAAGGAGAAACTTTCCCAGTAACAAACAAGCAATACAACTCATAGCATAAACATAAACAAAAGGCTCCCGTAAAGTACTACAGATACTTAGGGTGCTAATATATTCCTTTTGTATAACCAACCTTTCGATCCTCGATCTCTTAGGTGCTCTGCACCCACATGTTAGTTTGGTTTATTTATATTTCCCCCTTCCTTCCTAGAATAAATTAAAAGTTCAAATGTAACGCGTTCCGAAGCGATTGACCCTATCCTCTATTTTAGGGGGGCTCATTTCCGCGGGGTACAATATGAAGGATAGAAAAACACTTAGAAAGGGGGGTTTGAATAAGTGTAGCTTTTAAAACTTGTAAGATAAAAACAATTTGCACAATGATTTTTATCGTGGTTCGTTGTTAACTAAACTAATCCAGTCCACCCCCTTGGAGTGATTTACCTCACCTGAGGATTTAATCCACTAATCACACAAGATTACAATGGTTTTCCACTTAGACAACTTCTAAGTCTTCTAGAGTATACTGATCACAACCTGATCACTCTAGGAACAAACTGCTTAGATACCCTCTAAGACTTTCTAGAGTATTCTGATCAACAACCTGATCACTCTAGTTCTTACAACTTAATTTAAACAAATTCGTTTAAGAGTTACAATGCTTCTTATAAAGCTATTATCACAACTGTGATTTTCTCTTAAGTTTAAGCTTAATCTCAGTGATATATTACAACATCAATGTAGTGAGGTTGAAGATGAAGTTTGAGAGCTTTTTGAATTTGACAGCGTTTCTGTGTATTTGCGCAAGTGTTCTATTAAAAAAATCGTAACCTTGCTTCTCATCAGAACTTCAATATATAGGCGTTTGAGAAGATGACCGTTGGGAGCATTTAATGCTTTGCGTATTCCGTACAGCATTGCGTTTAATGTTTCACTCTTTTGTCAACTACCTCGAGCCTTGCTTTTGCTGTGTCTACTGACGTTGCCTTTAATAGCTACTAACGTTCCTTTTGTCAGTCAGCGTAGCCTGCCATCTTGTACTTGCTTCTGATCTGATGTTTGTGTAAACAACGTTTGAATATCATCAGAGTCAAACAGCTTGGTGCAGAGCATCTTCTTGTCTTCTGACCTTGAAGTGCTTCTTAGCGTGATACCATGAGAACTTCAGTGCTTCTGCTTCTGATCTCAAGTCCTTCTGATGCTTCCATAGACCATGTTCTGATTCTGCTTGACCATCTTCTGATGTCTTGCCAGACCATGTTCTGATGTTACATGCTGAACCTTCTGAGTCAGTGCTTCTTGCGCTGATTTTGTGCATACTCTTTATATAATTCCTGAAATGGAAATTGCATAGTATTAGAGTACCACATTATCTCATACAAAATTCATATACATTGTTATCATCAAAACTAAGAATATTGATCAGAACAAATCTTGTTCTAACAATCTCCCCCTTTTTGATGATGACAAAAACATATATAAATGATATGAATTTGCAATCAGAATATCAGACGGCTAAAGACAATTACACAGTTATAGCATAAGCATATAAACATAGTGTGTGAATATGTCTCCTCCTGAGATTAACAATCTCCCCCTGAGATAAATAATCTCCCCCTGAAATAAATACTGGAAGAAATTTATAAATAAAGGACTTCCCTGAGTATTTTTCATTTCAGTTGAGACGATCACATATGCTTAGATCTTCAGAACATTCATAGCTTCTGATTCTTGCTTCCATAGGACAACTTCAGAACTTGAATTTCTTCTTGAATCATTGCATGCTAGATTGTATCAGAACATTATTGAATGTACCAGAGCATCATCAGAGCATATCTACATCCTTAAATGTTACAGAACAAACTAAACGACAAAAGTCAGAGCATGAATGAGTCAGAACATAATATATGTATCAGAACATATAATACGTATCAGAGCATAAACAATAATGTTTCAGAGCATATTTAGAACAAAAACATGCATCAGAACATATAAGGAACAAGGATGTGTTAGAACATATTCTATTATCAGAATATCATAACATTCTTCCTTCTTGCTTCTGATCTTGAAGCTTTACAGCACTCAGCTTGCTTCGAATTTCCATGAGCTTGATTCCATACAGCTTGATTCCATACAGAATTGCTTTTCCTCATGTCTTTGCTTCTCATGTTGAGCTTTTAAGGATATCTTCACTTCCTGCAAAACACTCAAAGACATAGAACTTGCACATTCTGTTAGAAATGTGGAGACTTTCTCCCAGCAACTGATAAAATAAATCAGATCATTTATCACAGTTTTCTCCCCCTTTTTGTCATAACATCAAAAACACAAAAGATTCAGATGAAAAAACAAAACAATATGAGAGAAAAGAAGGATAATTTTCATTGATTGCAAAAAGAGAATTATCAGAAGGTACAAGGAAGATGCATAGAAGGCAGATGCAAGAAACAAAGAAAAACAACTAAGACACAAAGGACTAAGACGACCCTAGCTTAGAAATAATCTTGGCCAGCATGTCATGAATCCCAGCATTGCTCTCAGTCTGCCTCTCCATGATAGAGCGAAACTCAGCATTGGTGTCTTCCTGCTTGTCCATACGAGAATCTAGCTCAGCTTGGTTCTTCTGAATAACCTCTAGAGTCTTCACCAGAAGAAGCTTCACAACTTCTGTTCAGAGGAACAGCAATCTCACCAGCAGCTTCCATTGTCAGATCATCAACATGATTTTCCTCAATAGGAATAGTCTCAGCAGGATGATCTTCAGCATCAGCTTCTCCCATATGAGCATCTTCTTCATACTCAGGAGCAGGAAGATCAGAATCTCCATTCTCAAGAGCTTGAAGAATGGCAACAAGATTCCTTGGAGCAGAAGGACCTTCAATTTCTGGCGGGTCAACAATTTCTGGAATGACCAAATTGGGGTCCTCCTCAGAAGTATTTTCCCTCAGAAAGTCAAACAATGACTTGAAGTCTCCAGTCAGAACTGGATACTTAGGTCTCCAGACCACAATCTCCCTGCAAGGATTGTCCAGCAACTCATCAACAAACATCTTCTCCTCAAGAATTCTCCTGTTTCTGATAGGATGAAAATATTTTCCTTATCAATTTCTCAGTAATCACAACTTCATGCCCTAACATGAAGGAGATGATTGCAGTTGGAGTAACCGTTGCATGAGCCCAGAAATCTTTTACAAAAGCCGGATAAATTGGTCCAACCAATCTATCAAGGTAGTTTGACCATCCTTATGCCATTGTCTTTGCTTCAGGTTTGAAACCATGTGCTCTCAGATTTTCAAAGTCCACTGAAGACTCACAAAGAACTTCCCTCTCTGTAGTAGGAATGGAGCAGGTCTTCAACGGAGCATACCCATGCTTACTAAACACCAGATGAGTGGAAGAAACTTCTGCTTGGCTTGAGGAACTTGACGAAGGATTCATGATGAGATGCTAAGTTGCAGACACAAACTAGGGTTTATGCGATGAATGCAAAACGAGAGGGACAAATGAAGAAAGAGAGTGAAAAGAATGAAAAGAAGATGAAGAGAGGTATTTAAAAGATTGAATAAAAGAAAATAATAAATGCAATATGGTTTAAATGAAATGATTACAGAAAAACATGACATCAATTTGCATTTAATGAGAAATGACGTTAGGAGAGATAAAATGACAGAATGAAATGATTTGCACAATTACCTAGGGCGGCGTCTCCTCAACTGCACGCATGCTTGTCCAAAAATAGTGAACACGTGTTCATTTTTTGGAAAACTGGTGACAGCTGTTTTACTTTAAAAAAAGATTCTGAATCAACTTAGATAATGAAACGTTAGTAATAACAGAATCAGAACTTCTAATTGATCATTATCAGAACTTCTTATAAACACATAATCCTGACACATTTTAGAATTTAACCATACATAAGATCTTCTCATCTTCTCATTCTGGGCATAAATCCATACTGATATTCTTCAGAATGAACTTAAACCTATCTTCAGCAAGGGGTTTTGCAAAGATATCAGCCCATTGATGGTCTGTATCCACAAAGTTTAAAGAGAGAACACCCTTCTGAACATAGTCCCTAATGAAATGATGTTTAATCTCAATATGTTTAGCTTTGGAATGTAAGATAGGATTCTTAGATAAACATATAGCAGAAGTATTATCACAAAAGATAGGAATGTTACTCTCATATATTTGATAATCTTCTAGCTGACTCTTCATCCAGAGCATTTGTGGGCTACAACCAGCAGCAGCAACATATTCTGCTTCTGTTGTTGAGAGGGCAATGGTAGCTTGCTTCTTGCTGTACCAGGAGATCAGATGACTTCCTAGAGATTGACAACTTCCAGAAGTACTCTTCCTTTCAATTCTATCTCCAACATAGTCAGCATCACAAAATCCTACTAAGTTGTATTCTTTAGATCTTATGTAGACTAAACCAACATTAGTAGTACCTTTTAGATACCTCAGAATTCTCTTAACATCAGTTAAGTGAGATTCTCTAGGATCTGATTAGAATCTAGCGCACAAACAAACACTGAATAGAATGTCAGGTCTAGAAGCAGTTAAATATAGAAGAGATCCAATCATACCTCTGTACAACTTCTGATCTACCTTCTTACTTACCTCATCCTTACCTAGAACACACGTTGGATGCATAGGAGTTTTGGCTTCTTTGCTTTCAGAAAGATTAAACTTCTTCAAAAGTTATTTCACATACTTCGTTTGATGAACATAAGTTCCATCAGAAGTTTGATTGATTTGAATCCCAAGAAAATACTTGAGTTCACCCATCATACTCATTTCAAATTCAGCCTGCATAGACTTAGCAAACTCCTTTCCAAGTGAAGCATTAGATGTTCCAAAAATAATATCATCAACATAAATTTGACAAATTAAAATGTCCTTCCTAGATGTTTTATATAAGAGAGTCGTATCCACTTGTCCTCTAGTGAAACCATTGTCCAGAAGGAAAGAACTTAATCTTTCGTACCAAGCTCTAGGAGCTTGCTTTAATCCATACAATGATTTCTTAAGTTTGAAAACATGTTCTGGAGACTTAGAGTCTTCAAAACCAGGAGGTTGGTGGACATAGACTTCCTCATCTATATAACCATTTAAGAAGGCACTCTTAACATCCATCTGATACAGAGTGATGTTATGCTGAGTGACAAAAGAAATTAATAAGCGAATAGATTCTAACCTGGCCACTGGTGCAAAGGTTTCTGTATAGTCAATACCTTCTTGCTGACTATAACCCTGAGCCACCAGTCTGGCTTTATTTCTTACCACTTCTCCCTTCTCACTAAGCTTGTTTCTGAAAACCCACTTTGTACCAATGATGTTGAATCCTTTTGGTCTAGGAACAAGATTCTATACATCATTCCTTGTAAACTGATTAAGTTCTTCTTGCATGGCAATAATCCAGTCTGGATCTTCTAGAGCTTGATCAACAGAAGTTGGCTCGATCAAAGAGACAAGACCTAATTGACATTCTGCATTGTTCTTAAGGAATGCTCTGGTTCTGATAGGATCATCTTTCTTTCCAAGGATCACATCTTCTGAGTGAGGTGAGGTGAGTCTAGAAGATCTTCTGACTGTTGGCTCTTCAGAAATTATGAGATTCTCTAAAGATGCAGCAACTTGATCTTCTGATTCTTTGCTTCTGAGATTTTCAGCTTCTGAAACTTTGCTTCTTGGTTCTACAGCTTCTGATATATCCATATCTATATCTACAAAATTCTCAAACTGCTTTGGCTTTTCAAGACCAAGCTTATCATCAAATCTGATATTGATTGATTCTTCTACAATCAATGTTTCAGTATTGTATACTCTGTAGCCTTTAGAGCGTTCAGAATATCCAAGAAGGAAACATTTTTGTGCCTTAGAATCAAACAATTCAGAATAAAACAAACACATCCAAAAGGATGAAAAAATGAAATGTTGGGCTTTCTGTTTTTCCACAATTCATAAGGAGTCTTATTTAGAATAGGTCTTATAGAGATTCTATTCTGAATATAACATGCAGTGTTTATTGCTTCTGCCCAGAAGTGCTTAGCCATATTGGTTTCAATGATCATGGTTCCGGCCATTTCTTGTAGAGTCCTATTCTTTCGCTCTACAACTCCATTTTGCTGTGGAGTTCTAGGGCAAGAGAAATCATGGGCAATACCATTTTCTTTGAAGAACTCCTCAAAGAATCTGTTCTCAAATTCACCACCATGATCACTTCAGACCTTTATGATTTTGCACTCCTTCTCAGATTGAATCTGAGTGCAGAATTCAAAGAACACTGAATGAGACTCATCCTTGTGTTTTAAGAACTTTACCCATGTCCAGCGGCTATAATCATCTACGATGACTAATCAATATTTCTTCCCTCTGACAGATGTTGTTTTGACTGGTCCAAACAAATCAATGTGCAGAAGTTCTAACGGTCTTGAGGAAGAGACAACATTCTTAGATTTGAATGCGGGTTTGGAGAACTTGCCCTTCTGACATGCTTCACAAAGAGCATCTGATTTGTATTTCAGATTTGGGAGTCCTCTGATCAGATTTAGTTTGTTAATCTGAGAAATCTTTCTCAAACTAGCATGTCCTAATCTTCTGTGCCAGACCCATTGCTCTTCAGAAACAGACATAAGGCAAGTCACCTTCTGCTTCTCAAGATCTGAAAGATCAATCTTATAAATGTTGTTCTTTCTCTTGCCTGTAAATAGGATTGAGCCATCCTTCCGACTTACAGCCTTGCAAGACTTTTGATTGAAGATTATGTCATAACCATTGTCACTTAATTGACTTATGGACAATAAGTTATGCGCTAATCCTTCTACAAGAAGTACGTTAGTTATGGAAGGAGAGTTACCAATACTTATGGTTCCAGAGCCAATAATCTTGCCCTTCTGATCTCCTCCAAACTTGACTTCTCCACCAGATTTAAACACCAGGTCTTGGAACATAGAACTTCTTCCCTTCATGTGTCGCGAGCACCCAGAGTCCAGGTACCATGACATTTTGTGCTTTGTCTTCTTTGCTGCTAAGGATATCTGCAACAAAAAATATCTTCTCCTTAGGTACCCACAGTTTCTTGGGTCCTTTCTTGTTAGTTTTCCTCAAGTTCTGATTGAACTTGGGTTTAGCATGATAAGTAACAGGAGGAACAGCATGATATTCTTTAGGTTTGGCAGCCTGATATTTTTTAGGTTGTGTCACATGCTTCTTGGTGTGTGTAGTGTTAAAGCTTTTGGCATGTGAAGTGAGCCTAATATCATGTGAGTGGCCATATTTGAACTGATCATACAATGGCTTGTATGTGATTTTCAAATCATCTACAGGTTCAAATTTTTGTGGGATATCACCCTCATAGCCAACGCCAATCCTTTTGTTTCCAGAAACACCATATATCATAGAAGCAAGATGACTTCTGCCAATACTTCTAGATAGAAACTTTCTGAAGCTCGAGTCATATTCTTTCAGAATATGATTGAGACTAGGAATGGATTTTTCTGATTCAGAAGGAGATCCAATATCTTTGGATAATTTTAAAACTTTTTCCTTCAGTTCAGAATTTTCCACTTCCAGCTTCTTAGTTTCAAATTCAAATAGCTTTTTCAGCTTTTTGTATTTGATACTAAGATGAGCCTTGAGTTCCAGAAGTTCATTTAAACTGGAAACTAACTCTTCTCTAGATAGTTCAGAAAATACCTCTTCAGAACCTAATTCTGATGTAGATTCTGATCCGTCATCCACTGTGGCCATCAGTGCAAGGTTTGCTTGCTCGCCTTCAGAGTCTGATTCTGATTCAGAATCATCCCATGTTGCCATAAGACCCTTCTTCTTATGAAACTTCTTCTTGGGATTCTCCTTCTGAAGTTTTGGACATTCATTCTTGAAGTGTCCAGGATCATTGCACTCATAGCAGATGACCTTCTTCTTGTCAGATCTTCTACCTCCAGAAGATTCTCCTCTTTCAGGCTTCTTTGAACTTCTGAAGCTCTTGAACTTCCTTTGCTTGCTCTTCCAGAGATGGTTTACCCTTCTGGAGATCATGGACAGTTCATCTTCTTCTTATTCTTTATAATCCACTTCTTCAGCCTGAAAAGCGTTAGTGCATTTTTTATAATTAGATTTTAATGCAATAGACTTACCTTTCTTCTGAGGTTCATTAGCATCCAACTCAATTTCATGACTCCTCAGAGCACTGATCAATTCTTCAAGAGAGACTTCATTCAAATTCTTGGCAATTTTGAAAGCAGTTACCATAGGACCCCATCTTCTTGGCAAGCTTCTGATGATCTTCTTGACATGATCAGCCCTTGTGTATCCCTTGTCAAGAACTCTCAATCTAGCAGTTAGCGTTTGAAATCTTGAGAACATCTTCTCAATATTTTCATCATCCTCCATCTTGAAGGCTTCATATTTCTGGATCAAGGCAAGAGCTTTAGTCTCCTTGACTTGGGCATTTCCTTCATGGGTCATTTTCAATGACTCATATATATCATAGGCAGTTTTCCTGTTAGATATCTTCTCATATTCAGCATGAGAGATAGCATTCAGCAAAACAGTCATACACTTATGATGATTTTTGAATTGCTTCTTTTGATCATCATTCATTTCTTGTCTTGTAAGCCTTACACCAGTAGCTTTCACTAGATGTTTGTAACCATCCATCAGCAGATCCCATAAGTCACCATCTAGACCAAGGAAGTAACTTTCAAGTTTATCTTTCCAGTATTCAAAGTTTTCACCATCAAATACTGGTGGTCTAGTATAACCATTGTTACCATTTCCATTGTATTGCTCAACAGAGCCAGATGTAGATGTATTTGTTGGATTTTCACCAGACATCTTGACTTAAGTGTTTTTCTCTTCCTGAATCTTTTCTAAACACGGTTAAGTGCTTGCACCTTAGAACCGGCGCTCTGATGCCAAATAAAGGATAGAAAAACACTTAAAAAGGGGGGTTTGAATAAGTGTAGCTTTTAAAACTTGTAAGATAAAAACAATTTGCACAATGATTTTTATCCTGGTTCGTTGTTAAATAAACTACTCCAGTCCACCCCCTTGGAGTGATTTACCTCACCTGAGGATTTAATCCACTAATCACACAAGATTACAATGGTTTTCCACTTAGACAACTTCTAAGTCTTCTAGAGTATACTGATCACAACCTGATCACTCTAGGAACAAACTGCTTAGATACCCTCTAAGACTTTCTAGAGTATTCTGATCAACAACCTGATCACTCTAGTTCTTACAACTTAATGTAAACAAATTCGTTTAAGAGTTACAATGCTTCTTATAAAGCTATTATCACAACTGTGATTTTCTCTTAAGTTTAAGCTTAATCTCACTAATATATTATAACAACAATGTAGTGAGGTTGAAGATGAAGTTTGAGAGCTTTTTGAATTTGACAGTGTTTCTGTGTATTTGCGTAAGTGTTCTATTTAAAAAATCGTAACCTTGCTTCTCATCAGAACTTCAATATATAGGCGTTTGAGAAGATGACCGTTGGGAGCATTTAATGCTTTGCGTATTCCGTACAGCATTGCATTTAATGTTTCACTCTTTTGTCAACTACCTTGAGCCTTGCTTTCGCTGTGTCTACTGACGTTGCCTTTAATAGCTACTAACATTCCTTTTGTCAGTCAGCGTAGCCTGCCATCTTGTACTTGCTTCTGATCTGATGTTTGTGTAAACAACGTTTGAATATCATCAGAGTCAAACAGCTTGGTGCAGAGCATCTTCTTGTCTTCTGACCTTGAAGTGCTTCTTAGCGTGATACCATGAGAACTTCAGTGTTTCTGCTTCTGATCTCAAGTCCTTTTGATGCTTCCATAGACCATGTTCTGATTCTGCTTGACCATCTTCTGATGTCTTGCCAGACCATGTTCTGATTTTGCATGCTGAACCTTCTGAGTCAGTGCTTCTTGTGCTGATTTTGTGCATACTCTTTATATAATTCCTGAAATGGAAATTGCATAGTATTAGAGTACCACATTATCTCATACAAAATTCATATACATTGTTATCATCAAAACTAAGAATATTGATCAGAACAAATCTTGTTCTAACACAATAGTCATGCCTCCCTTCTTAGGCACACATTGGATATGACTCACTAAAACACTATTAGAAATGGGATAGATAATCCCAGCATCCAACCACTTATAATCTCTTTCTTGACCACTTTTTTCATGATGGGATTTAGTCTTCTTTAACTCTCAATACTATTCTTGGCATTTTCCTTTAGCATAATTCTCTGCATGCATACAATAAGGGTGATACCTTTAATGTCATAAATTTTCCAAGCAATAACTATTTTGTGTTTCTTCAAAATCTTAAACAGTTGGCTCTTTTGCTCTTCAGCCAGGTTTGTTGCAACAATCACATGCAACTTATATCTTGCCTTCAGAAATTCATATTGCAAGTGGGCAAGCAGTTGCTTTAATTCCAGTTCAGGAGGAACTTCTATGGACGATGAGTGTTGCTTCAGAATAGCACATAATTCTAGCACCTCCATAGATTCCTTTTCAACAGTTGATTCATTACGAGATCCACACATGATTCCTTCTTATAGGGTATCTTTCAACTTCCCAGCTCTTGAGTCAAGACATCACTAGACTTCATCAGACTCTTGTGAATAATTTCTTCCCAACTATACATCATGGAGCAGTTAACAACCTCTTCATCAGGGTATTGTAATGCATTAAGCACATTAAACACCACTTGTTGCCCATTCACCTTCACGGTGAGTTCTCCTTTCTCCATATCAATTAGTGTCCTTCCCATAGAAAGGAAAGGTCTCCCCAACATAATGGGTATGTCTTCATCACCATCGAAATCCATGATAATGAAATCAACAGGGAACACAAACTTGTTAACCCTCACCAAGACATCTTCTATCTTTCCTTGAGGATAGCAAATGCTTATATCTGCCAATTATAGAGTGATGGTTGTAGGCCTGGCTGCGCCTATCCCCAACTTCTTAAAGATAGATAAGGGCGTGAGATTAATGCCAGCCCCCAAGTCACATAGTGCTTTTCCACAAAAAGAATCTCGAATGTTACATGGGATGGTAAAACTTCGTGGATCCTTCATTTTATGAGGGAGTTTTCCTTGAATCAATTGGCTACATTCTTGAGTGAATGCTACCGCGAAAAACTCTCCTACTCTTTTCCTATTATTGAGCATGTCTTTCATAAACTTGGAATAGTTTGACATTTGTTAGACAACTTCAATTAATGGTATGTTGATGTGAAGCTACTTGAGTATCTCCACAAACTTGACAAACTGTTGTTCTTCATGTTCCTTCCTAATCCTTTGAGGAAAAGGAGGTGGGTGTATTTCTTGAGCAAACTTATTTTCTCTGACCAACTCTATCACGACTTCAGGTTACTTAACTGACTCAGAAGTCTTGCCAGTTACAGTTGTATCTGCACTTTCTTCCTTGTTTTCCACTGAGGATGGTTCCTCAACGAATTCTTCTCTTTCTTCAGGATTGTCCTGCTCAGGCAAGACTCCACTCATCATAGAGTCTTTTTGTAAGGGTACTTCGTACTCCTTACCACTTCTTAACTTGATGACCTTGCAAGTTTCCACATTCTTAACTCCCGATGTAGTTGCTGGAGTTTCAGTGGAGCTAGGGAGTGTGCCCGTAAACCTTGAAATCAAAGCGGTGGCTATTTACCCCACTTGGTTCTCAAGGTTTTAAATACTCACTCCATTTGCTAGAAACTGAGTCTTGGTCTCTTGAATGAATGATTTTAGAATATTTTCCAACTAGTTGTTGCCTTGATTTGCCACTGCATAGTTTGGTGTAGCAAAACTAGGAGGAACTTATGGTGCTTGGGTATCTCGAGGCTTCGGTTCACCTTGATTATTACTCCATGAAAATTTAGGATGGTTGCGCCATCCTGGATTGTAAGTGTTGATGTAAGGGTTGTTATACCAATTGTTGTTGTTGTTGCCAACATAGTTGGCAGAAACAAGATTTGCAATACATTCTTCAAACAATTATGCCCCTCCACAATACACACAGGAAACCTCAGATGCGCCAGTAACCACTTTCACAGGTTCAGGTTTAGTCACTTAAGTCATCATATTTTTCATCATTTGATGAATCTGGGCCACTTGAGCAGCAAGGGCGGTAATTTCAGTAACTTCATGGACTCCAGCAGGTCTTCTTTAAGTAGTACTCGCATTGGCCCTTGTGAATGACCATTGATAAGTGTTTGTCGTGATGCTTTTTATCAACCTATATCCTTCTTCATATGACTTAGACAAAAGTGCTCCTCCACTGGATGCATCAAACAAATTCCTTGAAGAAGGAATCAACCCATTTTAAAATGTTTCAAGATGGATACAAATAGGGATGCCACGCTGATGACATTGCCTAAGTAATTCTTTAAATCTTTCCCAAGCTTCCAATGGTGACTCATCATCTCCTTGCCTAATTGAGGTAATCTCATTTCTCATCTTGGAAGGAGGAAAGTATTTAGCTAAGAACTTCTTAGCTAGGTCATTCCTTGTGGAAATGGAATTAGGCTCTAAGGAATTTAGCCAACTTTTAGCTCTATCCCTTAGAGAATAAGAAAACAACCTCAACCTGAAGGCATTGTCAGTCACGCTTGAAAATTTGAAATTACTAGCCATGTCCAGAAATTGCCTCAGGTGCAAATGAGGATCTTCATTTGGAGAGCCAAAGTATTGACCAGTGGTTTGTAACATTTGGAACATCATAAGCTTGAACTCAAACTGTGTTGCGGTGATTTCCGGAAAGACAATGCCATCACTAATAATTGTAGGATCAAAAGCAGCATAGTCCTTGATGTTACGGGCTCTATCATTGGCAATACCAATAATGTCGTTCTCAGCCATGACAGTGAATTGCTCTTCTTCATCTAAATCAATTGGTATTTGTGTTTCTTCTCCAAAATCAGCCAGGTTAGCTGCAATAGGAACTCCTGGTGTAAGTCTAGCAAGTCTATTTCTTATTAGGGCTCTGAGTGTTCATTCAGGTTCAGGATATCCATTGCAAACTGGGCGCAACAACCTGTGCATAAAATAGCTCAACACTTGTCGTGACACCAGACTACAGTAGAATGCCAAAAACACAAATGCTTAAAATGAAAACTAGATAGAAATAAATACAAAATCAGAAATGTAGTAAAAATCACTCCCCAACAACGGCGCAAAAACTTGTTCGCTTCTCAAAAGTGTCACATGCAAGTATACATGTTTTGATTGCAACAAGTAATAAATATAAGAGTATCGTACCCACAGAGAGTGTTTACTACTTAGATGTGACTTTTGTATATATTCTATTTTTTCAAATTAAGCATGAGTGTAAGTATCAGATACGCCTAAGGGGGGGGGGGGTGAATTAGGTTTTCAAAAAAAAAACAATCGGTTTTATGAGAATACTTCTAATAATTTTTGGTTAAGTGTTTGAAGGTTTTTGAATGGTTCTTTTCTTTTCTTGGTAATAGTGATGGAAGCGATAAAATGCGGAAAGGTAAAGAACGCAAGGATATATACTGGTTCCCCTTACAATCCGAGAGTACTCCAGTCCCCTTTCAAACACGATAGAGATTTCACTATAGCTAGAATTATTGTACAAGCCTATGCTTACTATCTAACCTATAGGGTGATCAAAGGTTCTTAACACCTTTAAGATCAAACAACACTAATGTGAATGAAGAACAATCCTCTTCAAACACAACACTTACTTCCAACAATCCTGGATAGTAAGGAGAAATAATCTTTTGAATTTATACAAGAGTTTATGATGAAAGATGGAGAGCAATATCAATCTTAGAGATCTTCTTCTTCAAGTAAAACAATTCTCAATAAGTATATAAGTGTTCACAATGTATGTATGAAACTTACAATGCAATGGTTATGTGTAAAGAATACAATTTCGTTTGGGTTCAAACATGCAAAAATAAGACACACTGGTTCAGTAGGAACCGGTTCCTGCCTGAGAGAACCCGGTTCCTGCTGAACGTTACAGCAGAAATTTTGAATTTTAACACACGGGAACCGGTTCCCAGAGGGGTACAACCCGGTTCCTAGTAGTAAAAACCAGAACCTTTGTTTTGCTGAATGCTGGAACCCGATTCCCAGCTAGGGAGGAACCGGTTCCTGGAAGCTTTCCTTAGAGTTTTGATTTTGAAAAGATTTTAACAAATGTTTACTATGGTATAAGACTTATAGAATGTTATGGAATGCATGTAGAAAATATTGTGAACATTTATATATCAAAGTGAGAACTGTTTATACCTTTGATGCTTTAGCTTGATTTAAATCTTCACAATTCTTCAAGACTTGAAATGGTGTGAATTTGCCAAAGCTTGATATTCTTTTTGCACATCCTTTATGAAGGTCGGTATTCAAGTTGTCTTCATCAAAACCAAGTATGATTGAGAAGCTTGTAATTACAACGAGTAAGGATAATAATAATGAGTTAAATTGAATTCAGTTTCCACTCAGAATAAGTACCAAAAGTATAGAGAGAAGTAGTGTAAATGTATGAGAGTGATTGAGTTGAGCTTTGATCCATTAATATCTCTAGTTTAATTATGAGTTAATGTTGTGTGGTGTCATGACATGCAATGTTAGAAGGATCTAGTGGTGTATTTCTACATCATTCAGAATCGTGCATAAAAGGGTAAGGAAAAAAATCTCTAAGCTCCACTTGTAACCCTAGATACATTTGTTAAAAGTTCTAATTTTCCTTAATGATTGCAGTTTCTTATCTCTAAATAAACCAGGTCAAGTGAATATCTCTATCCTACTCTTTTAACCATTTTTACTTATGAAATCCACTTGTTGTTGGATCTCTCACACCAACAAGTTGTTACCTATTTCTAAGTTGATCAATTAAAGGAACAAGTTTTTAATCAAGTAAACGTATGGTAAATCAAGCACTAGCCACACAATATTTAACATAATACAACTTTAATATTAATTTCAAATTGCTCAACTACAAAAGGTTTAGCTCATAGTGAGTTGAGTATAAGCTACAAACATGAATCTCAAAGGAAACATCTTAAGACAATAAAGGAACATAATATATAAACCTAAGAGGAACTTGGAGAATGACTTCAGACGGTTAATCTTCAAGAGATAACTCCAGTTGCGCCAACGCTCATCAGCTAGCACAAGAATGGTTAAGGAAATAAGACTCTCTCACACTTCCACTATCCACGCACTTGGACTCTTTGTAACGATATCTTAGTATAGCTGAACCTCCTATTTCAATCTTCAATATAACTCTATTTATAGACCAAGAATTAGGATTTTGCATGTTGCATTGGATCATGGACTTGTGTTCATGAAATTACATCAAGCCCACATAAAATAGCACTACACACAATTCTGCAACATAGGATCAAAGAATCTTCGTACAAGGGAGACAAAAGTGGGAGACAAGGTGTAATGTGGCAGACTGCCGCAATAGGTGCAGGCGGCGCTCTCTGCAGGATTAATGTACTATTGTACCAACTTTTGTCTTCTAGCGTTTCCACTCTTATCTTTGAATTTGAATAATTTCTTTCTCATTTTCAGCACCACCGAGTTTTCCCTCCATTTATCACTTTCTTTTGTGCTTTCATCACTAGCTAGCAGCTTCCAAAATTAATTCTCCTTGGTCCAAGTTCCTTTAGTTTGTACTCCATCGGCAAACTAGTTCAGTCTTGCCTTAACTTGGCTCTGTTAACCTTTGCATAAACAAAACACAAATTAAACCATAAAAGAGAACACTTATTGTGCTCCAAACTACTTAACTAAAATAATCAAAATGTAGAAAATTTTAGCAAATAAACAAAATATGAAGACTAAACTAACAACTACAAAGACATGTATTAACTCAAAAATGTGGGTTAACAGGTTCGAATCCCAACTACTTCAAATCATGTTTTTATTTTATTAAAAGGGGTGTCTTCTTGAATATTTTATTTTTAATATAAAAATAAGCCACTTTGCAAAATCAAGTATAACATACCCATATCAGGGTTTCTCTATAAATTTGGTGTCACCGCCATTCTATACCGGGTTTTGCACAAAATTTGGCATCTTAAATATCACAAAATATCGTTTTGTTATTAAATCATAAGTCATCCCTATTACATATTAGCTATATACTCAAAATTTGGTAAAAATATAAATCTTTTGTATATGTTTTTTAGTAAGCTAGTTAAATACTTGTGCGTCCGCACGAGTTAAAATTATTTTGTCCGATACAATTATACTCAAATGCACATTGAGATCACTATTTATGAATGTGTTATTGTCTAGATTTAATTAGTTGTGTACCACGCCACTTCAAAAATAGAATATCTAGAATCAATGTTAAAATAAGTTATATTTCACACTTTATTCGTATGCGTTTAAATTTTACTAACTTTATTTTCAAAGTAATCAAATATATTAATTATAAATTTATTTATTTATTAATTACCAATAGAAAATAAAAAATATAATTAAAAGAAGACATAAATGTAATTAAAAAACAGACAAATAAAATGAAATTAAAATAGAGTAAGTATATTTGTTGTAAATAAATATATAGAATTCTTCAGAAAATATGTATTTATATTGGATTTGTATGAGAATTTTAAAAAAACATTGATATAATTGCAACAAAACGAAAAAAAGTAAATACAAATTTATCAGTGAATATTTGTCTTGGTCTAAAAAAAAATATAAAATTTTAAAAGGATCTGAAAAGTTCGCAAAAGGTAATTAAATTTGACAGCATTTCATTTATTTTACTTAAAGGATAAAATAATTATTCCAGTTAATATGCAGGGGAGGGGGTATGAGGGGCGAATTTTAGGTGCCATGCAAAATTCTCAAGTTCTCTTGAAATTTTGGTTGAAATTTTGGGCTTGTTTATTTCAGTTTTTAAAAAATTGATATACTTTTTGAGAATTTCTTTGGAGACTCTTATGGGGAGAAACTCCAACTAAAAACTAAAAATATCTCTACTTCAAAAATGTATTTTCGAAGTAAATTTTTTTTAGAATTCGGAGATGCATCTCCGAAAACACGTATTTTGTGGTGCTTTCGGAGATGCATCCCCGAAATAACCCATTTTTGGATGTTTCGGAAATACACTTCCGAAATAATCTCACTCTCAAACCAATCCACCTCTCTCTCCAAACTTACTCCGTCAACCTCTCTCTATGTTCTTTCAAACTCCAACCTCAACTTCTCGTCTCAATCTACTACTCTACTTTTTCAATTTCCATAAACCAGACAATAATACCTGCTTTTTCAATTTCCATAACCCAAACAATAATACCTCTTTCAAACTCCAACCTCAACTTCTTTCTTTTTTTTCTTCAAGTTTTCAGATTTGTTTTCATAAGAGTAATATAGCTGAGTGGTGTTTTTATGGTAGGGTCGGTTGAATATTATGCAGGTTATGAAAATAGAAAGTATGATGAAGATTTTGGTTGTAGGCTTGTGAAGAGCTATAGTTAAGGTGATAGAAGTTTGGTTGAATATTTTGGAAATGTATTTCCGAAATATTCAAGGGGGTGAATTCGGAAATGCATTTCTGTAAACACATTTTTTTCTAAAAATTAATTTTATTTCAGAGATGCACTTCCGAAAACACTTTTTTTTTTTGTAAAAAAAATGTGTTTTCGGAAGTGCATCTCCGAAACCACTTTTTTTTCATGAAAAGTTGACTTCGGAAATGCAGTTCCGAAATAAAAGGGCATTTTGGGGATTTCAGCGCGGGTGACCAAGAAGACTAGGGGGTCTAATAAGAAATTCTCTGCTTTTTGAGAATTTCTCTATAGACCCCAACCTTCTTGGAAACCTGCAGTTAAATTCTAAAAATGCCTCTATATTTCGGAAGTGCATCTCCAAAGTCACTTTTTGTATGAAAAAATGTGATTTCGGAGATCACCGAAAATACTTTTTTTTTTTTGAAAAAAAGTGATTTCGGAAATGCACTCCCGGAAACACTCCTTTTGAGAAAAAGGGATGTTTTCTGAGATTCATATCCGAAATATTCCAATTTTTGGTCTTAAAATTTTTTGGTTATGTATATCCGAAAAAACTCAATAATAATTAAAAAATTAAAATCAAGATGGATCAATACAATTAATAGTATAATTAATTCTATTAATTAAAAAATATTATTAAATATATATCATTATAATCAAGATATAATAATAATATTAGTATAATAAATATTTAGATTTTAGATCAACATCTTATTTTTATATATAAAATTAATAATTATAATAATAATAAAAATATTTATTTACTATTTATTTTATTTTTTATGATACATAAAAAATTATTTCATAAACTAATTTTCAAAAACAATTTATAGTTAAAAAAATTCATTTTATAAACAAAATTTTCAAAACAATTTTAGAGTTAAAAATTATTTTACTAACTTATATAAATGAAAAATATTTTTATTATATTTCATAAGTAAATTTTGAATTATCTAAAATTAAATATATAATTTATTCACTAAATAAAATTAAGACAAAATCTTCTTGTAATTTTTTTTTAAACTAAATGAAAAATGATTTTTTTTATCATAATTAATTATTAAAATAATTTTTATATTTGTAAATTTTATTTATTATTTTGAAAAACTATGTAATTCTAAATTTATATTAAAATATTATTAAAGTAGTAAATAATTATTAATGTAATTTTAAGACTATTTTTGAATTTTTTGAAATATTTTTTTAATGTATATGAATTTACTAAGAGATACCTAAAAATCATATTTGTGATTGTGTCCACAAATTTTTTTTTTATATATATATATATATATATATATATATATATATATATATATATATATATATATATATATATATATATATATATATTTGGTACAAGGGAGAGCCTAAGCCCAGAAAACAAGAAAACTACACAGGAACTAATTAAATCCTAGCATCACCATTGATATCTTCATCCATAAGATGTAACAACCAAGTCGGAGCATTGTTGTAAAAGACACTCTCTACTCGCAACTTCTTCCCCTCTTGAGCAAGAAGATTAGCACAAGTATTTGCCTCTCGATAAATATATCGAATCTCCACTTTATGAAAAAGATGTAACATATTGCTAATGTTAGCTATCAAACTTTCCCCACCCGTGCTACCATTCATGCCCTTTCTGACACAGTCAATGGCTATGCTGGAATCACACTCAATAATAATATTTTGCACACCCAAGTCTATAGCCATTTTGGTTCCAATATAGATGCCCCAAATTTCAGCCTTCAAAGCACTACATATACCAATCTTTTTAGCAAAACCGCCTATCCATTCTCCATGGTTATTTCGAATGAGTCCACCACACCCAGAATATCCATCACTACCATGAGCTCCATCAACATTGAGCTTCACAAATGGGTTTAAAGGAGCAATCCAACGAACGAGTTGCTGCTCATGAACTCTCCCCATGGTTTTATTCCTCAAAATCATAGCTTGATTGTATTGGAATATGTTATCTTCTATCACTTCTCTAGCCATCGCCGGACGCGCATAAGTACGATCATGCATTTCTTTGTTTCTCCAAGTCTAAAGGGTATGACAACTTATAGCCCAAACATTGCACCAATCAGGGTGATCTACAATGTTACTGAATATGTTAAGCTTGATCCACTCTTGCCAACCTGCATGAAAGAAATCAAACGTTAGTGAAACAGGGATTATGCTATCCCAAAAGCTCTTCACGATACTGCAGTCACGCATTGCATGTAATGACGTATCGCTGGCACCTCCACACAAGTGACACCCGTCTGGACCAAAGCCAGAAGCATGTATCCGGTGGTTGGTTAGCAAGCGATCACGGCAGAGGATCCACACAAAAGTCTTGACTCTTTCAAGAACACTAAGCTTCCAAACACCCTTCCAAACATCACCAGTTGAAACATCCCCCCAACATTCAAAGCCTTGTACATAGAGCTAATGGAAAACGAGCCATCTTCATCCGTCGCAACAACAAAATGATCACAACCACTATCAACCCTAGGAGGGAGAATTGCAGCAATCTTCTGTTGGATATTATAAGGAAGCCAGCTCAAAACACTCCAGTTCCACTCTCCCGAATTGTCAACAAGATCTTTTATATTTAACTTGGCCAGATTATCAAGAATAGCAGTCCCTGCCTCAGCTATAATCAGGCCTTTATCAATCCAACATTGCTTCCAAGAATTGATTCTTTCACCATTCCCTATATATTCTCCAAATTCCCATATCAAATAAATGAGAAGAAGTTCTAGCTATATCCATCCACAATTGGGAGTCAGAATTCTTGGCATGGATATTGTCACTGCTACTACCATGTAAGTACTTGCTCCTCATTATCTTGCACCACAACTCATCTTCCCCATTTAAGATCTTGCTACCAAGCTTAAGAATACAGGCATTATTCATTATGTTAAGATCTCGAATCCCCAGGCCTCCCACACTTTTGGCTCTAATGATCTTCTCCCAACCAACAGCATGAAATCTTCACTTCTCTTCAGTATCTCCCCATATAAAAGCTCTTTGTAATTTCTCAATATCCTTGATACACGATTTCGGGAGAGAATTAGTCATCATTGGATAGACAGGTATGGCCTCAATGACACTCTTGGTTAAAGTTATCCTTCCAGCAAGAGATAAATTCCTAGACTTCCAACCCGAGAGCTTGCTGGCCACTTGATCAATTAAATACTGAAAATCTTGTTTGTTGTTGGATCTACCTTTAAGGGGTATGCCTAAATATTTTCCAAAACTTTGAGTCTCAGGAAAGCCAGAGAGATGAACCAGCTTATTCCTCATGTTGCGCGACACATTTTCAGAAAACAGGATATTTGACTTCTCCTTACTAATTTCCTGCCCAGACATGCTACAAAATTGATCAAGGGTGTTCTTTACACAAATCATCTGAGCCTCACTTGCTTCTCCAAAGATTAGCAAGTCATCAGCAAACATGAGATGTGAAATATGAGTACCATTATTTCCAATCCGAAACGGTTTCCATTGCTTCATTTGAATAGCATGTTCTATAAGATGAGTTAACTTGTCCATGCAAAGAACAAAAAGATAAGGAGATATAGGATCTCCTTGTCTTATACCCCGATGAGGGCGAAAGTACTCATTCTTATTCCCGTTCCAGTTGACGTTAGTTTCTACACTTGAAACACCATGCATAATGACATTCACAATCTATTTGGGCAATTCAATTTCCTCAAGGATACGCCAAATGAACTCCCAGTTCAGCTTATCGTAAGCTTTTGATAGATCAATTTTTATGGCAAAGTACCCCTTCCTTCCCTTCTTTTTATGCATGGAATGCATAACTTCCTTAGCAATGATGATGTTCTCATGGATTGATCTGCCTGGGACAAAGCCCGTTTGGTGAGGAGAAACAAGCTGGGACCTGAGGGGCTTCAATCTAGCAACAACCACCTTGCTAATAACCTTATAGAGAGTGTTACAAAGCGATATGGGACGAAACTGCATCACTGAGCTCGGATGCTCAACTTTAGGAATAAGACAAATATCTGTCTTATTAAAATCAGACATCCTACTAGGGTTTTATGTACTTTAATTATTTTATGTATGAAGGACATATATATATATATATATATATATATATATATATATATATATATATATATATATATATATATATATATATATATATATATATATATATATATATATATATATATATATATATATATATATATATATATATATTTAAGTATCATTATGAAGATTTTTAATTTAATATTTTTTATATTTATTTTTATATTTATGAGTGATATTTTTAATATTTATTTTTTAATTTATAATTAGAATTAGAATAGAAATATCCACCGTATAATTACAATTATTATTATTATTCATAACTTATAATTTATATCAATTTTATGATATCTGAATTAATCAATATTACAAATTTTTTAATTTTTTGGGATTTCGATTAATTCGGATATGTATATCCGAAAAAACCTCTGACCATTTTTTGGGGGTTTTCGGATATGCATATCAAAATTAATCAAAATTCCAATTTTTTTTTTGTGTGTTTTCGGAGATGCATCTCCGAATTAACCAAAATCCCAATTTTTTCAAAGATATGTCTCCGAAGGATATTTTCGAATTTCCAGCAGGTTTTCACCGCTGGGGTCCGTAAAGAAATTTCCTACTTTTTTTGTATCTTGGAAAATGGATTTTGTGACACTGTTTTTTAAAATATTATAAATTTTTTATATTCGTTTTTTTTTAAATTGAAACACTAATTTTAATATCCTATAACATAAATATATATTATTGAAAATTAAAACATAGTTAAATCGCAATTTTTTAAAAAAGTTGTATATCAAAAAAGATTTTTATTAAAATCTATTTGAAATAATTTTAAAATTAAAAATTTTGATATCCAATTTTTTTTTCAATAAAACGATGAAAACCTAAAATAACATTTTAAGAATAATTATTCAAACCAAAGTTTCATTCGAAACTTTTATTAAAAGTTTATTTGGAAAACTTTTTTATACAAAATGATG
This sequence comes from Vicia villosa, assembly GCF_029867415.1. NCBI lineage: Eukaryota > Viridiplantae > Streptophyta > Magnoliopsida > Fabales > Fabaceae > Vicia > Vicia villosa. Next base: position 158,124,031 of record NC_081181.1, read on the forward strand.
TGACACTGTAAAAATGATTTTTAAAAAAAGCGAAAACAAACGGGTCCCTTATCAACCGAAATAATCTAATAGTTTAATATTACTTATTCCATTAATCTCATATGTTATAAGTTATATATATATAAATTAAAAAATATAATGAACATTGTATATTTTATAAATTAATTTTATATATTCTCTCATATTAAATAACTTTTAATCATTAGTCAATGTAACAGATTCCGATAATCATTAGAATATCTATATTTTTATTTTATTTTAAAAGAGGTTACTTTCTATGTATTAACTCCATTTAGTACTATCTTATCCTAAACATTAATATATTTATCTCTTATTATTTTCAATAAGTATGAAATTTATAAGATGTTTAATTTGAACCGTCCAAATTTAGAAATTGTTGTCCATAACATGAAAATTTAATTTTAAATTATAACGATCATTTACATAGCATATTAAATTTTTTTTATCATTTTTTGAGCTTACCAAATTTCTATAATTATTAAAATATCTCATGCTTTATTATCCTAAAAGAAACGTATTATTTCATTTAAATACAATCTTATCTTATAAATTAACATAAATTAAACCTGATATCATCTTTTGTCACCTTATTGAATGGCATTATATATAGACACATTTGTGAGCATGACATAATAACATTTCCTTCAATTTCATTGACAGTTAGTTACAATGATCATCCTAACACCATTTCTAGCCATGGCTATCACATTCATTCTCACCCTATTTCTATATGCTTTTTACCAAACACTATATTTCAAAACACCTGCATTCACAAATTGGCCTTTTATTGGTATGCTACCAAGATTCCTATGGAATGTGTCACAAATTCATGAATTTTCAGCTCATTGGTTGGAATCAAAAGGTGGCACAGTTGAGTTCATAGGACCTTGGTTTACCAACATGAATGCTGTAATGACAGCTGATCCAATGAATGTTCACTACATTATGAGCAAGAGTTTCGACAACTTTGTGAAAGGCGATTTGTTTCGCGAAATGTTTCAAGCTTTTGGTGAAGGTATTTTCACTACCGATTCGATTCAATGGAAATACCATAGGAATCTTCTCCAATATCTTTTCAACAGAAGCTTTGAATCATTTCAAGAGAAAATCATTCACAACAAAGTTGAGAAATCTTTGATTCCACTATTGAATCATGTTGTTCAACAAAAAGAGTCGATAGTCGATTTACAAGATGTTTTCAACCGTTTTACGTTTGATAACATTTGTTTGATAATTCTTGGACAGGATGCTAACTGTCTTTCCATAGATTTTCCTGAAGTTGCGGTCGAGAAGGCTTTTAACCAAGCCGAAGAATCCATCTTCTATAGACACATTGTGCCGGAATGTGTCTGGAAGTTGCAAAAATGGCTTCAAATTGGCGAAGAGAAAAAAATGACCAAGGCATGCAAAATATTTGATAAATTTCTATACGATTGTATAGCTTCAAAGCGCGAAGAGCTTAAGAAAAAATGTAACAAAAATGCTGAGAGTGAGAAAAATCAACACGTTGATTTGCTAACCGCGTTGATTCGAGAAGAAGAAGGAGAAACAAAGGATAGTAAAAGTGGTGACAAGTTTCTAAGAGATTCTGCATTCAATCTCTTTGTAGCAGGGAGAGATACTCTAACTTCTGCACTAACATGGCTCTTTTATCTCGTTGCTACACATCCTTTAGTGGAAATGAATATTCTGAAAGAGATAAAAGAAAATTTTGGACACAAAGAGAAGCCTTGGGTTTTAAGTGTTGATGAGACGAAAAAGCTTGTTTATCTGCATGGTGCTATATGTGAGGCACTAAGGCTTTTTCCACCAATACCATTTGAGAGAAAGGAAGCTGTTAAACCTGATATACTTCCAAGTGGTCATCATGTTTATCCTAATAAAATGATATTGTTTTCTTTGTATGCAATGGGGAGGTTTGAAGATACATGGGGAAAAGATTGTAGGGAGTTTAAGCCAGAGAGGTGGATTTCTGAGAGAGGAGGTAATGTTTATGTCCCAGCTTACAAATTCTTTAGCTTTAATGCTGGGCCTAGGACTTGTTTGGGAAGAGACTTGGCTTTCATTCAGATTAAGATGGTGGCTGCTTCTGTTTTATGGAACTATTGTGTGCATGTTGTGGAAGGTAGTCGTGTAACTCCTAGTCTTTCAATTGTGCTTCTCACCAAAGAAGGTCTCAAGGTTAAGATAACCAAGAGGGTGCAGTGAGATTAATGTGTTAATGTTTGTTTTATTTATGTTATTGCATGGGTTATGTAAGTTCATAACTTTGAAAAAAATAAATTTCTTCATGTTTAATATTTAATATATATTTTAGACATCTTTATGTTTTTCTTCATTATTTTTATAGATATCTTATTTGTCAATAGTAATATAATTTGTCTCATGTTAAGTAGTAAGGGTATTATTACCATACAAATAAGCATGAGGAAGAAATCTCATGTAAACCAATGGAGGAGTTAAAGTAACATTTCATTCTTAAAAATAATACATATAATATAGATACCACAATGGTAACCTTAATATACCCCAAATAAGTTAAAGCCATATTTATGCATATTTTTCCTTATAGTAGTAAAAATAGGCCTAATCTTCTTTTTTTCTAATTATGATACGAGTGAGTTTTTATGGGGAAAAATGACAAGTCTAAGAGTTAGAGTGATATATAAATGGAAATGTGGTTTTCTGGTCCTTACAAGTGGGAGGAAAAAACACATATATGATGAAGATGGGACATGCCACTCACATGTGTTCCAAATTATTGAATATTAAAAGTGAAACATCTAAGTGGATAGCATTGAAAGTGGTTAATAACGTGAGTGCTAATGAACATGTGAAGATAAGTGATATTTTGGATCAAGTGAAAAAAATCTTACTTTGTGGGCATCATTTTTTGGATAGCTTGAAAGGAAAAATAAATGGTTAGGAAATTTTTGAAGTAGTATGCAGATAACACTAAGAGGATATGTGCAAAGTATGATATCTATGATTACATGGGTTGATTTGTGTTTTTGAGGAGATATATCTCCAAAAGATTAGAGCATATACTTTTTTTTATAATAAATTTGACATCCTCCGTGCACATAGATTGATTACTCGAGTTTTGTAGAAATATAATAGATGACAAACCCTCTAAACGATTTAACAATGATGTGTATGTTAGGCTAAATTCAAATATTGATTTTTTTGGTTAAATTAGAAAAAACTCTGCCATCTGATCTAAATACTGTTTGTTAGATTAAAACATATCCTTTGTATAAGAGATCTATGCCAAATTTAAGAAAAAAGTTGGTGGAGGAACTTTAGTTATGTAAGCACATTTTAATCAGATTGTTACAATAGACTAATATTATTCTTATACCAAATTCTTACATCAATATTTACACCCAACACTGCTTATCATATATATACGGTAAAGAGTGTTTTTAAAATAAAATATATGTTTATAAACAATGGCATGAACAACGATATGCATGTGAACAGTGAACAATGACAAAATTGGTTAATGAAATATAAAATATTGATTAATAAAGTGATCAAGTTGGGTAATAACGCTCAAATATTAAAAATAATTTAGCAGTAAAACAAAGTTGATTAATAAAAAGTAAAATATTGGTTAATAAAGTGATAACGTTGGTTAATAAACACTCAAATATTAAAAATGATTTTTAGTAGTAAAATAAAATTGGTTAATGAAGTGTAAAACGTTGGTTAACGAAGTTATGAAGTTGATTAATAAATGCCCAGATATTAAAAATAATTTTTAGTTGTAAAATAAAGTTGGTTAGTGAAGTGTAAATTGTTGGTTGATGAAGTTATGAAGTGTAAATAGGGCTCTGATACCAATTGTAAGTTCAAGAATGCGTCTAAGAGGGGGTGAATTAGACACGTTATTTTTTTTTAGTTTTATGCAATGAAGGTGATTATTTTTCTGGTATATGATGAAGTTATGAAAGCAATAAAGTCCAGAAAAATAAACGACACAATGATATATCCTGGTTCCCCTCACAATCTAATAGTACTCCAGTCCCCTTTCAACATAAAAGAGATTTTCCTATTGTTTGTGACTTGTACAAGACCCACACAAACCCAAGAACAATCCTCTTGGATTTTACACTAAGTCCACTAAGAGAATAATCCTCTCAAAGTGACTTTCTTGCTTCCAACAATCCTGGACAGCAAGATACAACCAACCAAGTAGAACAAGAAAAACATATTTTCTTTGCTACTCTCTTGTTTTCAACAATCCTGGACAACAAGCAATTACAAAACACTTTAATTTGGAAAATATTTGAGTAGTAAAGTTGATAAATATATATCAATCACTAGAATTGATCTTGTCTTTCAATCAAGACAATTTACAATGATATAATAGTGCTTTGATATCAGTTGTAAATTCAAGAGTGCGCCTAAGAGGGGGGTGAATTAGGTACTTTAATTTTTTTTGGTTTTATGCAATGAAGGTGATTATTTTTCTAGTATATGATGAAGTTATGAAAGCAATAAAGTGCAGAAAAATAAATGACATACAGATATATCTCGGTTCCCCTTATAATCTGAGAGTACTTCAGCCCCCTTTCAACATGAAAGAGATTTTACTATTTCTTGTGACTTGTACAAGACCCACACAAATCCCAAGAACAATCCTCTTGGATTTTATACTAAGTCCACTAAGAGAACAATCCTCTCAAAGTGACTTTGTTGCTTCCAAAAATCCTAGACAACAAGATACAACCAACCAAGTAGAACATGAAAAATAATCTTTTCCGTGCTACTCTCTTGTTTCCAACAATCCTGGCCAACAAGCAATTACAAAACACTTTTGGAAATTTTTTGAGTAGTAAAGTTGATAAATATATATCAATCACTAGGATTGATCTTGTCTTTCATGCAAGAAAATTTACAATGATATAATAGTGTTTTGATGCAATTGTACGTTCAAGAGTGCGCCTAAGAGGGAGGGGGGTTGAATTAGGTACTTTAATTTTTTTTTGGTTTTACGCAATGAAGGTGATTATTTTTCTGGTATATAATGAAGTTATGAAAGTAATAAAGTGGAGAAAAATAAACGACACAAGGATATATCCTGGTTTCTCTCACAATCCGAGAGTTCTCCAGTCCCCTTTCAACATAAAAGAGATATATCAAAATAAGGATATCAAGGATAAACGACACAAGGATATGCAATTGTACGTTCAAGAGTGCGCCTAAGAGCGGAGGTGAATTAGGTACTTTAATTGTTTTTGCTTTTATGCAATGAAGGTGATTATTTTTCTAGTATATGATGAAGTTATGAAAGCAATAAAGTGCAGAAAAATAAATGACATACGGATATATCTCGGTTCCCCTTATAATCCAAGAGTACTTCAGCCCCCTTTTAATATGAAAGAGATTTTACTATTTCTTGTGACTTGTACAAGACCCACATAAACCCCAAGAACAATCCTCTTGGATTTTGCACTAAGTCCACTAAGAGAAAAATCCTCTCAAAGTGACTTTCTTGCTTCCGAGAGTACTCCGCGCACTCTTGAACGTACAATTGCATATCCTTATCACAATCCGAGAGTACTCCAGTCCCCTTTCAACATAATAAAGTGGAGAAAAATAAACGACACAAGGATATATCCGAGAGTACTCTTGAACTTATCATTACTCATTCAGATATCAAAATAGAAAATAGGGAGAAACAACAAATTAATATTTGGTTCTGATAAAAGTGAAAAATACAAGGAAGCAGATAATGCAACACAAAGTGCGGCCAAAAATATTGGTGTCCATTTAAAACTAGAACAACATCATCTAAAGATTATTCAGGATGAAATATTAATGTAAAACATGGATTTCACAACGACAATTTACCTAATATATTATTAGGTCATTTGTTTGTTGGTTGTCTAAGTTCATATGAGAGGCAAAATGTTGTTGATTTAACAAAATTTCATGTTCCACTCAGAGACACACTGCTTTTATTGCAAGAACGTGATTCAAAGAATGTTCTCATATCACAAAAATATATAAACATAAGAGTAACTTACAAAAAGAGATCATATGTTATAAAATTGAGATAAAACATCTGTTTAAGATGATGAATGATACAAATTAAGTTGACTGGAGTAAAATAAGAGATGACACATATGTTGTGAGAGATATATTTTGGGCGACCCCAATTACAGTAAGATTTTTGAATATTTTTCCTTTTGTGTTGATTATGGACAACACATTCAAGACAAATAATTACAAACAACATCTATTTGAAATTTGTTGGTATGACTTCAACTGAGTTGAGATTTGTTGTTGCATTTGCCTATATGGAATCAGAGCAGATATACAAATTTTCATGGGTATTGGATAAGCTGAAAGAATTGTTCAAGAAGAAGGGATTGGACCACAAGTGATTCTTACCAATAGAGATGTTGTTTTGATGAAAGTAATTGAAGTTCTGTTTCCAAGTACGATTAATTTTAGGCAAAATACCCTTTTTGGTCCCTTAAGTATACCCCAAGGTACATTTTGGTCCCTTATCTTTAAAAAGTGTCATAGTGGTTCCTTTAATTGTTAAAAAGGTCCACGTTAGTCCTTTCCGTCCATTTTTTTCAAACGGCGTCAACTTTGCTTCGCTGGCATCTGACGTGGCATATGTTTGTCATCAAAGGTAATCAAAATTCCAAAATAATTCTTAAAATTTTGCTTGAGCCAAGACTTGAACCAGGTTCATCTATGTTATTGGAGAGCATGAATAACCACTAGGCTACTTCGTCCATTTTGTAAGTTTACAAACCAAATATAATTTAACCATTAATTTATAGTTCAACAAAAGTGAAGACGTTCAAACTACAACATAGCAGCCATGAACAAGTTGATGAAAAAGAATGTACAGTAGCACAACATGGACACAAAAGTGAATCACCTCACATGTTAGTGTTATATAGACTTATGGTAATTTAGTTCAATTTAATTTTCCAAACAATCACATTAAAAATCTTAGAATCTTTGAATAATTATTAATTAATGATGTTATTAACTATAACCCAGAAAACCAGAAGAGTTGCATAGAACAATTGCTCCAAAAACCTTAAACCCATAAAACCCAGAACATTGCATAGCTTAATAGCTTGTTGCATCATCCCAGCTTTGAGTTTATCAACATTCATATACCGAAACTTCTGTAGACAATCTGTAAGTGCAAACCCCATCCTCACCAACAAAAGCTTCAACTTCATAGCAATATACGAACTACAAAGCATAGAATCAAAAACGACATCCATGGCAGTAGCGCTTTTTCATCTAGCATGTTCAGTGGCCACTAATTCTCTTGACACTTTTCTCAAACCCTTTCCTCCTTTTCAGCGACAAGACATCTATAGGGAAGAAACTTAATTTTTAATTTGGATTTAATTTCTAGAGAAATTGTTTTAAATAACATGTAGTTTCTCTCTTAATTTTTGTATTTTATTTTAAGTGAATTAATTTATCAATCTTGATTTTCTTACTCCAATGTGTTAAACCAAATTTAACAATTTGGGGCTTTAGGGTTTATGATTTTGAAACCCAGATTTAAAAATCCAGGTTGAGGAAAGTATATTTTTCCAGTCAGAAGTATAAATGAAGAAGACAAAGATTAACAGTAGATATATGTCTCATTTATAAATAAAATTACAAAAGTTGTAGAGGTGTAGTGGTAAATATGTTGTGTTGCAATCAACATGTGCATGGTTCGAATCCTACTAAAGGTAAAATTTTGAAATGTTTTTGGAAATTTTGATTACCTTTGATGACAAACAGATGCCACGTGTACAAACATGTGCCACGTCAGATGCCAGCGAAGCAAAGTTGACGCCGTTTGAAAAAAATGGACGGAAAGGACTAACGTGGACCTTTTTAACAATTAAAGGGACCACTATGACACTTTTTAAAGATAAGGGACCAAAATGTACCTTGGGGTATACTTAAGGGACCAAAAAGGGTATTTTGCCTTAATTTTATTTGTCAATATCACATTAACAAAAATGTTAAAGCAAGATGCAATCAATATATTATGAATGATATTCAAGAGGCGATATATACTATATGGATGGAACTTGTATGGGCTAGTGATGAGATGGAGTATCATCAACGGTTGCAACGACTTGAGCAGGCACGTGTTGATTATGTTGGATTCAATGATTATGTTAAAGACACCTGGTTGATTTCTAACAGGCATACCTATTTTCAAATGTTGGAAGGCTATGAGCAACGACTTGAAGTTACAATTGGGAAACATTATAGTTGTTGGATTTGAAACTTCACACACAAGAGTATGGTGAATTGTGTGGTTTGGAAAAACATGGTTTTAAAAACTTTGAAAATTTTTAGAGATTAAAATCAGAGTGAGAACAATATTTTTCTATATCTAAGTAGTTTAAATTTTTTTATCTAAGCAGTGGAAAATAAATATTAAAATAAAGTGCGAAGATTAAAGAGGTTAAGGGAAGAAGAAAAACACGGAGAATTATAGAGGTTTGGTCAAATCTAAAGGACCTACTCCTCACCCCCCTTATACAAGGAAATGGTGGTTGCCCTACAACCATTACAATACAAGACGGAAGATATGACCGTTTACGTCTTCTCCATTGAAGTGTTGAGACTTCAAGGGGTGTTAATTTGTAGATCGAATAACTTGGAAGTAAAGCTTCCAATGTTATTTTGTAGTTCGAAGAACTTGAAGGTAAGAGTTATGATATTGTTATGTGGATCAGATAACTTGGAAGTAAGACTTTCAGTATTGTTTTGTAGTTTAGAGAACATGAGAGTAAGAGTTCCGATATTGTTATGTTGATAAAAAAAATTGGGGATAAGAGTTCGGGGTAGTTTTGTGGATAAAAAAAACTTGGATAAAATTTCATGATGTTTTCTTGCTCGAATAACTTGAGATGAAGAGTACATATACACAAAATTTTAACAAATTCTCTTAAATTTTTTCAATGAATCGGATAACTTGAAATTGAAATAAAAAAAAATAAAATAAAATTTTGACACATTTTTACTATTTATATATGGATATTTTGGTCGAATAAAATAAATTGTTTGAGTGAAATATAATTTAATTTGTTTTTCCAGTTTCCATTATTACCAAAAAGAGAAACGAGTACCAAAAGAATAGAGCAGAAGATAGGAAAAGCATGAATGCCCCTGATCGTTACGAGCGTTTCGTTGTTCCTGATGGAGCCAAAAAGTATCTCTTTTTCGTCTTCTATTCCATGATCATTCTCTTTTTCTTGTTATATAACTAATTTTGTAATTTGATTTTGGAATTTCTGGAAAAGGGTTTCTTATGAGAGAGATACAAAGATCATAAATGCGGCTTCATTCACCGTTGAAAGAGAGGATCATACAATCGGCAACCTTCCCCGCATGTATCTTTTCTAATTTCTATTCTCTCTCATTTCAATTTTCTCTCTCATCAATCAAATTTTGATAGTATTTGCTATGTTTCAGGCAGCTTCATAAAGACCCTAATGTCTTATTTTCTGGTTACAAGCTTCCTCATCCTCTTCAATACAAAACTACTACCCGGGTTAGTTTGTTAGTTACCTTATTTTCCTTAGCCATGTTTTGAGAAACAATTTAAGTTCAAGTTTATAACTTAAGTGCTTATATGAATAAGCTATTATTATTATTATACAAGTTATCTTAGTTAATTTGCTATCTAACAAATTTAGAAATGTTGAGCTTGCACATTGGTTAAGCCTTGCTTATCAGAGTATGTGAATTTGGAGTTTCTTAAGAGATTATGGAAATAAGTTAAAACGGAAGATGAACATGACATAAGTTGTTTCCATAAGCTATACCAAATTGTCTAACAAGAGCTTATACCAGTAGAAATTGACAAATAAACGAATCTAAACTCGCCCCTATCAAGTCCTTAGATGATACAACAAAAACTTTATACAAATATACTTTTATTGTTGTTACTTTTGCAGATACACACAACTAGTCAGTCTTCACCAATGCAAGCATATAACCAGTCTATCGATGATCTAGATAAGGAACTCGATCACTTGAAGAGTGGCTTCGAGGTATAAAGTGTTTCGTTTTTGTTGTTCTTTGTGCAATAAGGTATCTAAATTGTAATACAGAAAAAATCCTTTATGGATTCTATTAGTATATGGTAACGTATTCAAAATTTTGATTGTAGGCGGAGTTGTTGAAGTTCACAAAGGATTATTGATTTACAGTGTAGTAGAAACTTTTGTAGATATTGAGACAGAAGATCACTTCTGCTAAATGGAATTTTAGTAAGATGTTTTGTGTTCTGTTAGACTTGTTATTACATGCTTTTGTTGGACTGAGGAATTTTCATAATTGTGAACAATTTCAAAGTGCCACAATGAGTGGTTTCTCACTGTGCAATGATTTCACATTTGTTGTAATTTGCAAGTAGATTTCATGGTGAGTTATAAGACTTGTGTTTGATGCAAAAATGGAACATCTGGATTCTGATTGCATGAAGGGAATATTGTTTCAAATATTTCATAAAAACTACCAAGATAGCTAAATTGTTTCTAGAACTTAGGAGAACAATTTCTTCAATAAGAAATAGAATGAAACCAATTAATAAACTAATATATTTCTTGGTTGAAAATGTAAAACCAACAAAAATAGATGCAGGAAAAATCAGTTTCTTTTCTAAGACCATGAAATAAAAGTTAATTAATGGATTATATCCAATCTATCTCTATTTAGGGCCAGTTTGTTTCAGCTTTAAAAAAATGGATTTTTTCTTTGTACTTTTGAAAATTGATTTTCGAAACATTACAAGTTTTTTTATATTCGTTTTTTTAAAAATGAAACATTAATTTTGACATCCTATAACATAAATATACATTTTTGAAGACCAAAACTTAGTCAAAATCGTAATTTTTTTTCAAAAAGTTGTATTTCAAAAATGATTTTTATGAAAATCTATTTGAAATAGCTTCAAAATTAAGTGATTTTTTGAAATTTTGATATCTAAATTTTTTTTCTATAAATAGATGAAATACCTAAAATCACATTTTAAGAATAACTATTCAAATAAAATTTTCATTGGAAGCTTTTATAAAAAATTTCTTTGTAAATTTTTTTTCTTCATAAAATTATATAATACTATAAAAATCATTTTTAAAAAAAGTTAAAACAAACTGACCCTTAAAATTCTGGACGGATTTAATCTATTAGACATATTTTAAAAATTGATTAAATTATATTTTTGGTCTTCTTATTTTATCTTATTCACATAATTAGTTCTACTATCTTAAATTCTAACAGTTCTGGTTCATCTCCTCAAGTTTTTGCATTTAGTTCTACTATCTTAAATTTTAACTGATTCATCTCCTCAGGTGTTTGCATTGAAAATTGATGGTATGTCAATTTTTTTTTATGATGTATAATATATATTTTTTATCTTAAAAAAAATTAACAAACTTGGAGTGGTTGGTTAGCGAACAGTTGGAGCAGCGATATGGATCCAGTGGAGCTGCGGTGCTTCGGACACCTTCAACATAAACTTTCGATCCTCAAATCAACACCAGGCTACGATCAATCAAAACTGTTTCCGTCTTTAAAGACATCGGCGCTAACTTTGATGTTCTCGCCAGCCTCCTTTACTCCGCCGTCACTCCTTACGGTGACCGATCACCGACATCTAAGTCGAAGTTAGAGCTGTCAAAATAGGCTCGGCCCATTGGCCCGGCCCATAAACCCTACAATTTAGCGCGGGTCGGGCCGCAAAATACCTTAAAAAAAGACGACCCTGTCTTTTTGGGCCAGCCCACCAGGCCTATGTTTTTTATGGGCCGGGCCGGGCCAAGCGGGCTTCGGGCTGGCCCATTAAAAAAAAGATTTTGGTAAATTTTGGAGAAAAAAGATTGAGATAAGATATGATTTTATAAATGTGTTTTCAAGTCATAAAGAAATGTTAAAGAGGATCAAGATATATTTTCAAAATGATGTGATCAAGGAAATGGTTGTGAGATGTAGAAAAAATTTGATAAGTATTGGTGATAATATTAAGTTACTTTATACTTTTACATGGAAGATTTTGTGGTATATATATATATATATATATATATATATATATATATATATATATATATATATATATATATATATATATATATATATATATATATATATATATATATATATATATATATATATATTTGTGGATAAATATTTTAAACATCACTTATATACGTTTATGATGACTTTTTACTTATGTTGTATTGCATTTATCCATTACATCCTTTTTATAAAATTAAAATTATAATATTGAAATACGGGCCGGGCTGGCCCATCGAGCCGCACAGGCCTTTGAAAAATGGGCGGGGCTCATTTTATGTGGCCCATTTAGCAATTGGGCTGGGTCGGGCCAGCCCATTAAAACATGTTGGCCCACCGGGCCGAAGCGGGCTGAGCCGGGCCGACCCATTTGACAGCTCTAGTCGAAGTGGAGTTTACTCGGTGGTTCTTGGATTGTTGTGGCTGCCGGTCCTATTGAGTATTTCGTGGGCTTTTTCTTCATTATTTGGGCTTCTGTTGTGGGCTTGATCAATCCGCCTCATGTTCCTCATATGTGCTTTTTCGCTGGGCTTGGGTACATGACACTTATTAGAGAATTTATTTATGCACCCATATACCTTTTTAGGGATCTCTGGTGAAAGTTTCAAAATACTCCTATATTTCGGATATGCATCTACGAAGTCATTTTTTTTATGAAAAAAAGTGACTTTGCATATGCAACTTTGAAGTCACTTTTTTTTTTTTTTGAAAAAAATATGACTTCGCATATGCATCTCCGAAGTCATACTTTTTATAGGAAAAAATGTGTCTTCGCATATGCATCTCCGAAGTCACATTTTTTTTAAAAAAAAAGGTGAATTCGGATGTCCATATTCGAAAATATATCTGGGACAGAATTCATAGCAATAAAGTATAGATTTATCATAAATAATTGAAATTATATAGATAGTTCAACAAAAATTTAACGTTACAAATTTTATAAACGGGTAGTTGAGGACGGCGTAACATTTTGATAACATCTTCTCCAGATCTTTGAAGTTTCGCATCCAACTCGACCGGACCCTTCGAAGAATATTGTTGAAAAGTTGTCCACGTAACCTATAAATCATCTTCGTTCTTGAGCTGTCAAGTGAAGGTGAACGATCCTGACGAGAAGGAAAGTCATTTCATTTGTAAATTATTGTCGAACATCTATTGTTACGACAATCGTTTTAACATCGTCATTCACCTCTTTTGGCTTAGCATCTTCGTTGACCTCATGTGGAACATCTACACCATCTATGACAATGTGGAACATCTACACCATACCTAACTTGTGGAACATCTACACCATCTATGACAATGTTGTCGGGGTGCACCATACCTAACTTGTGCTTAAAACATACATTATGTCAAAATTGTTTTTTGCTATACCAAACATTGTTTCGGATATGCACTTCCGAAATAAGTTTGGTGGATTTCGAAAGTGCATATTCGAAGTGACACAGGTTTCTTCTCCAACAAATCAGCACCAATGGAAACAAATAAGAGATGAAATAAGGAAAATTTACCTCAAATTGTAGCTTTCTATGCTCTCTTTGTTATGATCAACCATTTGAAACTTGGTTTGGAGATGAAAAAAGGATTGAAAATGGTTGAGGTTTTGGAGAGGGTTTTGATTTTTGAGTGAAAGAAACTGAATGAAATAGTGATAGTGGGAAAAAAATATAGGAAGGTTTTTTCAGATATGCATATCCGAAAATACCTTTTACATTTTAAATCCAATGTTTAAATAATAAAACATTTGAAAAATGTATTTTCGGATATGCATATCCGAAACATATTAAAAATGTGAAAATAGTGCGTTCATATATGCATATTCGAAAGACATTTTGGGATTTTCAGAGATGTTTTTTACCCTATATGGGTGCACAAAGAAATTCTCCACTTATTAAAATAGAATTTTTTTAACACACCCTTATGGTGTGAACCACACACCTGAAAACCCCAAAATGTCATTCGAAGATGCATCTCCGAATGCACTTAATGAATTTTAAAAAAATTGGTTCGGATATGCATCTCCGAATGCACCATAATGAATTTTAAAAAAATTAGTTCGGATATGCATCTCCGAAAACACTCAAAGACGTTCCGGATATTCATCTCTGAAAACATGGCTGGACAGAATGGTTGGTAGAAACATAATTGTTTTTTTTTATACTTTTTTATGAAAAGAATCAATGTCAATTTGATCCGTAATTTGGTTAAATTGTTAATAAACACGCAAACGGAAAATAATAAAAAAATCACAATTAAGGTAGGTAATATTGTTCCGATATAGCGAAAAATAATACAGATGTTTAAAAAGTACGAAATGTAAAATTAATACATCGGCAAATAAAAAAAGAAGGACATAACCTACCGTGTATGCCTAATCCTAACCCCTGACCCCTCATATGCCTCTTGTATACTACAGCACTCGATGCCTTCCTAACCATCCTTTCTACGATGGCCATCACTTCAGGACCACCTCTCTCAATCACCCATAAGTCCAAAGTATCTTGCCTAATTGTAATACGGTGAACTAACTTTTATATCGAAATCTTCAGGTAAGCAAGAGTCGCCACCGACTTTTATTTTCTCCAAATATCGGAAAGGCTAAAAGAACAGGAAAAACCTTTTAAATAAAAAATAGGGTTCGGGGGTAATTATGCAAAGGGAAGGTGTAAGGCACCCTTTGCATCCATGGTTTTCCATGGGCTCTTAATTGCTTTGCCTTTGTTTTCAGAAATGTAGAAGAAAAGAATATGGACTTTAGCTCGTAAATGAGCGTAGCCATTTTGAAGGTTTATGAGAAAGAATATGAAAAAGGTTTTAGAGCAAGGCAAAGCAATTAGGGGCAATTACTTAATAATGTAGAAGAGGTTTGTAACACCCGTATAATTTTAATATTAATTTAATTGGAACATTGAATTAATAATTAGAATTATTAAGAATTTGTGGAAAATAATGGAAATAATGGTTTATGGCATTTGGGCCATGTGAGGAAATAGTAAAAGAAAGGGGGTGATGTTGTAATCCTTTTACTAAATTATTATTATTTTTCATAAAACAATTGGATTTGGGGAAGAAAGAAAGAACGTGAAAGAACAGAGGTTTGGAACGAAGAACGAGAAGGAGAACTGTAGAGGGAGAGACCAAGGATCAAGAACAATTGTCTAAGGTAAGGGGAGACTCTCCATTTAATCTCTATTATCGTGCTATAGGTAATAGTATAGATTAGTAGTATTGTTTTGATCAATGGTTTCCATGTTCTGTGTTGTGTTCATCTTTTGGATTGAAATTTTGGACTGATAAATCCCTAATAACTGAGTAGATCTAGAGTATGATGAACGAAATTGATTATTGGATCATATACTATAGTTTCTGGGTGAATTCGTATGCTGTTATGAGATGAATTTTCTGGTTTTTAGACCCAAATCGCAGACTGTGCAGGTGGATTCGCGAGGAAGACGAATGGGTAAGTTGCAGGTTTCTGTGAACTGCTGCCCATTTGCGTATGATACGCGTACGGTACGCGTATGGGGGGTGTGGTACGCGTATGGTACGCTCCCCATGGTGCATCAGAATGTGCCCTTCTGCTGGTACGCGTATGATACGCGTATGATGTTGTTTTGTGTGGAAATATGGTTCTGCCCATACGCGTATGATACGCGTATGGTGTGTATGTTTTGTCTGAAGTTGTGCTTCTGCCTGTACGCGTATGATACGCGTATGGGGCGTGTTTTTGTGAAGTCCTGGCCCTGTTGGTACGCGTATGGTACGCGTATGGCCAGCGTGATTGAAAGATTTTGCTGTTTTGTGATTTTTGGAAGGTTAATGGCGTGTAACTTTCGAGCTGGTATATCTGTATGATTTATTATTATATGATTATTTGAATGATGCAATCTAATTTATATATATTTATATATATATATATATATATATATATATATATATATATATATATATATATATATATATATATATATATATATATATATATATATATGAACATACTTGTTGATGATGATGATGATGATGAATGATGATATATGAGTATAGACGAAGCTACTCATTGTGTGATGATGATGATGGTATGTTATATATAGGTTGCATGCATTCATATGTTAGAACAAGAATTGTTCTTATCAATTATCTTAGTTTTGATGATAACAATAATATGAATTTTGCTTAAGATAATATGGTACTCTAATCCAATGCAATTTCCTTTTCAGGAAATATATAAAGAGTATGCATAATTCAGCGCTCAGAAGCTTTGTCTCAAATGGTTCAGCATGCAACATCAGAACATGGTCTGGCAAGACATCAGAAGATGGTCGAAGCAGAATCAGAACATGGGTCTATGGAAGCATCAGAAGAACAAGAGAACAGAAGCACTGAAGTTCTGATGGTATCACGCTCAGAAGCACTTCAAGGTCAGAAGATCAGAAGATGCTATGCACCAAGCTGTTTGACTCTGATGATATTCAAACGTTGTATTCACAAACATCAGATCAGAAGAAAGTACAAGTGGCAAGCTACGCTGACTGACAAAAGGAACGTTAAATGCTACTAAAGGCTACGTCAGTAGACACAGCGTGAACAAGGCTCGAGGTAGTTGACAAAAGCGTATAACATTAAATGCGATGCTGTACGGAACACGCAAAGCATTAAATGCACTCAACGGTCATCTTCTCCAACGCCTATAAATATGAAGTTCTGATGAGAAGCAAGGTTAACGATCCTGAAGAAAACAACGCCTATTAACTTGCTGAAACTCTGTTCAAATTAAAAGCTCAGAATCTTCATCTTCATCAAAGCTCACTACATTGCTGTTGTAATATATTAGTGAGATTAAGCTTAAACGTTAAGAGAAATATCACAGTTTGTGATTATAGCTTTTAAGAAGCAATTGTAATACTCTTAGAATTGATTACATTAAGTTGTAAGGAACTAGAGTGATCGTGTGGATCAGAATACTCTAGGAAGTCTTAGAAGTTATCTAAGCAGGTTGTAACTAGAGTGATCGTGTGGATCAGTATACTCTAGAAAAGTCTTAGAGGGTATCTAAGCAGTTGTTCCTGGAGTGATCAGTGTGTGATCAGAAGACTCTGGAAGACTTAGTTGCTGACTAAGTGGAGAACCATTGTAATCCGTGCGATTAGTGGATTAAATCCTCAGTTGAGGTAAATCATCTCTGCGGGGGTGGACTGGAGTAGTTTAGTTAACAACGAACCAGGATAAAAATAACTGTGCAATTTATTTTTATCTGTCAAGTTTTTTAAAGCTACACTTATTCAAACCCCCCCCCCTTTCTAAGTGTTTTTCTATCCTTCAATTGGCATCAGAGCGCCGGTTCTAAGGTGCAAGCACTTAACCGTGTTTAGAAAAGATTCAGGAAGAGAAAAACGCTTCTGTAAAAGATGGTTGATGAAAGTGAAAAGTCTACACCTGCATCTACATCTGGCTCTGCTGAGCAATACAACGGTAACAATGGTTATACTAGACCGCCGGTATTTGATGGTGAAAACTTTGAATACTGGAAAGATAAACTGGAAAGTTACTTTCTTGGTCTAGATGGTGATCTATGGGATCTTCTGATGGATGGTTACAAACATCCAGTAAATGCCAGAGGCGTAAAGCTGACAAGGCAAGAAATGAATGATGATCAGAAGAAGCTTTTCAGGAATCATCATAAATGCAGAACTGTTTTGCTGAATGCTATCTCTCATGCTGAGTATGAGAAGATATCTAATAGGGAAACGGCCTATGACATATATGAGTCCTTGAAAATGACTCATGAAGGAAATGCTCAAGTCAAGGAGACTAAAGCTCTAGCTTTAATCCAGAAGTATGAAGCCTTCAAGATGGAGGATGATGAAGACATTGAAAAGATGTTTTCAAGATTTCAAACTCTTACTGCTGGATTGAGAGTTCTTGACAAGGGATACACCAAGGCTGATCACGTAAAGAAGATCATCAGAAGCTTACCCAGAAGATGGGGTCCTATGGTGACTGCATTCAAGATTGCAAAGAATCTGAATGAAGTTTCTCTGGAAGAGCTTATCAGTGCCTTGAGAAGCCATGAAATAGAGCTGGACGCAAATGAGCCTCAAAAGAAAGGTAAGTCTATTGCATTAAAATCCAATATCAAGAAATGCACTAACGCTTTTCTGGCTAGAGAAGAAGATCCTGAAGAATCAGAATCTGAAGAAGAAGATGAACTGTCTTTGATCTCCAGAAGGCTAAATCAACTCTGGAAGACCAAGCAAAGGAAGTTCAGAGGCTTCAGAAGTTCAAAGAAATTTGAACGTGGAGAATCTTCTGATGACAGAAGATTTGACAAGAAGAAGGTCATGTGCTATGAATGCAATGAGCCTGGACACTTCAAGAATGAATGTCCAAATCTTCAGAAGGAAAATCCCAAAAAGAAGTTTCATAAGAAGAAAGGTCTTATGGCAACCTGGGATGAGTCAGAAGATGATTCAGACTCTGAAGATGAGCAGGCTAACTGTGCGCTGATGGCGACAGAAGATGACGGATCAGAATCTACATCAGAATCAGATTCTGAAGAGGTATTTTATGAACTTACTAGAGATGAGTTAGTTTCCGGTCTAACTGAACTTCTGGAACTCAAGTCTCAGATTAGTCTCAAATACAAAAAGCTGAAAAAGCTATTTGAATTTGAAACAAAGAAGCTTGAGTTGGAGAATTCTGAATTAAAAGAAAAACTTTTAAAATTATCCAATAATGTTGGATCTCCTTCTGATTCAGAAAAATCCACTCCTAGTCTAAACCATATTCTGAAAGAATATGATTTAAGTTTCAGGAAGTTCTTATCTAGAAGTATTGGCAGAAGTCAGCTAGCTTCTATGATATATGCTGTGTCTGGAAACAAAAGAGTTGGCATTGGTTTTGAGGGTGAAACCCCATACAAACTTGAACCTGTTGATGAAATGAAATTCACATACAAGCCATTGTATGATCAGTTCAAGTATGGCCACTCCCATGATATTAGGCACACTTCACATGCTCAAAGTTTTCACATAACACACACCAAAAGGCATGTGACACAACCTAGGAAATATCATGAAACTCACATTAAAAATTATCATGCTGTTCCTCCTATTGCTTACAATGTTAAACCCAAGTTCAATCAGAACTTGAGAAAATCTAACAAGAAAGGACCCAAGAAAATGTGGGTACCTAAGGATAAGATTATTCCTATTGCAGATATCCTTGACTGCAAAAAGGACAAAGCACAACATGTCATGGTACCTGGACTCTGGATGCTCACGACACATGACAGGAAGAAGGTCTATGTTCCAAGACCTGGTGCTTAAGTCTGGAGGAGAAGTCAAGTTTGGAGGAGATCAGAAGGGCAAGATAATTGGCTCTGGAACTATAAAGTCTGGTAACTCTCCTTCCATTTCTAATGTACTTCTTGTAGAAGGATTAACACATAACCTCTTATCTATCAGTCAATTGAGTGACAATGGTTATGATATAATCTTTAATCAAGAGTCTTGCAAGGCTGTAAATCAGAAGGATGGCTCAATCCTATTTACAGGCAAGAGGAAGAACAACATTTATAAGACAGATCTGCAAGATCTTATGAGTCAGAAGGTGACTTGTCTTATGTCTGTTTCTGAAGAGCAGTGGGTCTGGCACAGAAGATTAGGTCATGCTAGTTTGAGAAAGATTTCTCAGATTAACAAACTGAATCTGGTCAGAGGACTCCCTAATCTGAAATTCAAATCGGATGCTCTTTGTGAAGCATGTCAGAAGGGCAAGTTCTCCAAACCTGCATTCAAGTCCAAGAATGTTGTTTCTACCTCAAGGCCATTAGAACTCTTGCACATTGATCTGTTTGGCCCAGTCAAAACAGCATCTGTCAGAGGGAAGAAATATGGATTAGTCATCGTAGATGATTATAGCCGCTGGACATGGGTAAAATTCTTGAAACACAAGGATGAGTCTCATTCAGTGTTCTTTGATTTCTGCATTCAGATTCAATCTGAAAAAGAGTGTAAAATCATAAAGGTCAGAAGTGATCATGGTGGTGAATTTGAGAACAGATCCTTTGAAGAATTCTTCAAAGAAAATGGTATTGCCCATGATTTCTCTTGTCCTAGAACTCCACAGCAAAATGGAGTTGTAGAACGAAAGAATAGGACTCTGCAAGAAATGGCCAGAACCATGATCAATGAAACCAATATGGCTAAGCATTTCTGGGCAGAAGCAATAAACACTGCATGCTATATTCAGAATAGAATCTCTATCAGACCTATTCTAAATAAGACTCCTTATGAATTGTGGAAGAATAGAAAGCCCAACATTTCATATTTCCATCCTTTTGGATGTGTATGCTTTATTCTGAACACTAAAGATCATCTTGGTAAGTTTGATTCCAAAGCACAAAAATGTTTCCTTCTTGGATATTCTGAACGCTCAAAAGGCTACAGAGTATACAATACTGAAACATTGATTGTAGAAGAATCAATCAATATCAGGTTTGATGATAAGCTTGGTTCTGAAAAACCAAAGCAGTTTGATAATTTTGCAGATTGGGATATTGATATATCAGAAGTTGCTGAGCCAAGAAGCAACGCATCAGAAGCAGAGCTTCTCAGAAGCAAAGAATCTGAAGATCAAGTATCAGCTTCTCTGGAGAATTTAAGCATTTCTGAAGAACCATCTGTCAGAAGATCATCCAGACTCATCTCTGGTCATTCAGAAGATGTCATTCTTGGAAAGAAGGATGATCCAATCAGAACAAGAGCATTCCTTAAGAACAATGCAGATTGTCAATTAGGTCTTGTATCTTTGATCGAGCCAACTTCTGTTGATCATGCTCTAGAAGATCCAGACTGGATAATTGCTATGCAAGAAGAACGGAATCAGTTTACAAGGAATGATGTTTGGGATCTTGTTCCTAGACCAGATGGATTCAATATAATAGGTACAAAATGGGTCTTCAGAAACAAGCCAAAAATGAGAAGATGAGAAATTCTTATGTATGGGTATCTGCTGAAATGACATTTTTTTTAAGAAGTTCTGATTGAAATCAATTAGAATTGTGATTCAGTTATTACTAACGTTTCATTGTCTAAGTTGATTCAGAATCTCTTTAAAAGCAAAACAGCTGTAACTGGCTATCCAGATGGTAAACACATGTTCACTATTCCTGGACAAGCGTGCGTGCAGTTGAGGGGACGTCTACTTAGGTAACTGTGCAAATCACATCTTTTGTCATTATTATCTCTCCTCACGTCACGTAACATTAAATGCTTTTCATCATTTACTCTCTTTCAGTTTTCTTTTTATATTCCTCAAACGTTTCTTTTCCCTCTCATATTTCTCTCTCTCTGCATTCAGTTTCTTTTTCGTTTCTCTCTCTTTACATTCATATCATAAACCCTAGCAGTTTCCAATATCTGCAACTTCATCATGAATCCATCGTCAAGCTCTGGGAATCAAGATAATGATCGGAAACAAAAGAGAAAGGCAACTGCTGATCCAGAAACCAAACCGAAAAGAGTAAGGATCACCTCCCTTGACGGTACCCCTCATTCACCTCCCTCTTCAAAGACCTTCACCACCTCTTCCTCCTCATTCATCCTCTCGGAACCACTCTCTTCACCATCTGATATCTCCTCTCCTTCAACCCATCCATCAGATATTTCTTCATCTCTCTCACACCCCTTTCCCACCAGAACACCTAATCCCTATAGTGTTGTTCTTCCCAACTCCAGGTTCACTGTCAACCCTCCAACCCCTACCACTCAATCATATCTGGAGCTTTTACATTCTGATGTAAATGGCTGGTTGGAGATTCTGGGTGCTGCTCACCTTAACCATCTGGATGAGTATGCTACAAGCAACCTTTGGGATACCTTTCGTCAGGATTTTCTGGTTAGGGCTACAGACACTCAGAGAAGGATCATGTCTGAAGCTCCTGGTATTCGCGGTCTTCGGTTGGAAATTGGTGAAAGCAGCTGTCACCATCTCATTAGGAACAGAAGTGTTCTTGAGAAGAAGATACCTGCAGATAAGTTGGAAGAAGGAAATCTCTGCAGAGACATCGTGGTGTGGAAACCATGGTTTCCTGTGCTGACTGGAGATTTTCAGTGGCTGTTCAACTGGTTCAGAATGAACCCTTCTGAAAAAGCACCTCACATGGTCTTTCCAGTAGTGGTGTATTCTGCTGAAGTTGCTGGTCCTACTCCTCCAACAAACCTAGCAGCTATTCTTCAAGCATTGGAAGATGGAACTTCTGAGCTGCCTGAACCAGAATATGCTAAGGCTACTTCTGAGTCAGACTCAGATGAGGAAATGGAAGATGCACAAGCTGAAGATCTCCCAGAAGATCACCCTGCTGAGATTGCTGTCCCTTTTGGCAGAAATTCAGGTGCCTCTTCTTCTGGTGAAACCTCAGCTCTGATGGAGACCTTGGAAACTCTTCATCAGAATCAAGCTATGCTGGCTTCTCGTTTGGACGCGCAAGAAACAGCCAATGCTGAGTTTCGCTCCTTCATGGCAAGGCAAGCTACAAGCACTGACGGGATTCATGATGTTCTGGCGCGGATTTTGCGTAGGCTAGGATCTTAGTCCTTTGGTCTTTGTAGTTTTCTTTCCTTGTTGCATCTGTTTTCCTGCATTCCTCTCCTGTAATCCTTCTTGTTGATTATCAATGAAAATTTTTTTTTATTCCAGTGATTTTATTTGTCGTTTTATTCATCTGAATCTTTTGAATTATTCTTTTTGATGTTATGACAAAAAGGGGGAGAAGATAAATGATAAATGATTTGATTAATCTATCAGTTGCTGGGTAAAGCTCCCACACATTCACTAACAAGAACTGCAAGTTCTATATGGTTTAAGTGTTTTGCAGGTATAAAGAAGTGAAGAGAATCTTCAAAGCAAACACAAGAAGCAAAACCATGGAAACTGAACCAAGCTGAGTGCTATCAAGCCTCAGAAATCAGAAGCAAGAAAGAAGAATGAATCAGAAGCACTGATAATAGAATTTGATCCATATTTGTCTATTTGATCTGACAAAATTCTATTTGCTCTGATACATTATTTTAGCCTATATGGCTCTGATACATATAATGTGTTCGAATATATATTTTATGTTCTAACTCGTTCATGCTGACTTTTGTCGTTTAGTTTTTGTTCTGTAACATTTCAGGATGTAGAGATGCTCTGATGATGCTCTGGTACATTCAACAATGTTCTGATACAAATCTAGCATGAAGTGATGTTGGCAGAAATTCAAAGCGGTGAATGTTCTAAAGATCCAGAAAACTCAAGTTCTGAAGCTGTCCTAAATGGAAGCAGAAATCAGAAGCTGTGAATGTTCAGAAGATCAAAGAAATTCAAGTTCTGAAGCTGTCCTAGATGGAAGCAGAAGTCAGAAGCTGTGAATGTTCAGAAGATCAAAGAAATTCAAGATCTGAAGCTGTCCTAGATGGAAGCAGGAATCAGAAGCTGTGAGTGTTCTAGGGATCTAAGGAAATTCTAGTTCTGAAGCTGTCCAATGGAAGCAGAAGTCAGAAGCTATGAATTCTCTGAAGACAGAAGCTTATATGATCGTCTCTACCGAAATAATCAGGGAAGTCTTTTATTAAAGTTCTTCGAGTATTTATTTCAGGGGGAGATTATTTATCTCAGGGGGAGATTGTTAATCTCAGGGGGAGACATATTCATATGCTTATGCTATAGCTGTGTAATTTGTCTTTTGCCGTCTGTTCTTTCTGATCGCAAATTCATATCATTTATATATGTTTTTGTCATCATCAAAAAGGGGGAGATTGTTAGAACAAGAATTGTTCTGATCAATTATCTTAGTTTTGATGATAACAATAATATGAATTTTGCTTAAGATAATATGGTACTCTAATCCAATGCAATTTCCTTTTCAGGAAATATATAAAGAGTATGCATAATTCAGCGCTCAGAAGCTTTGTCTCAAATGGTTCAGCATGCAACATCAGAACATGGTCTGGCAAGACATCAGAAGATGGTCGAAGCAGAATCAGAACATGGGTCTATGGAAGCATCAGAAGAACAAGAGAACAGAAGCACTGAAGTTCTGATGGTATCACGCTCAGAAGCACTTCAAGGTCAGAAGATCAGAAGATGCTATGCACCAAGCTGTTTGACTCTGATGATATTCAAACGTTGTATTCACAAACATCAGATCAGAAGAAAGTACAAGTGGCAAGCTACGCTGACTGACAAAAGGAACGTTAAAAGCTACTAAAGGCTACGTCAGTAGACACAGCGTGAACAAGGCTCGAGGTAGTTGACAAAAGCGTATAACATTAAATGCGATGCTGTACGGAACACGCAAAGCATTAAATGCACTCAACGGTCATCTTCTCCAACGCCTATAAATATGAAGTTCTGATGAGAAGCAAGGTTAACGATCCTGAACAAAACAACGCCTATTAACTTGCTGAAACTCTGTTCAAATTAAAAGCTCAGAATCTTCATCTTCATCAAAGCTCACTACATTGCTGTTGTAATATATTAGTGAGATTAAGCTTAAACGTTAAGAGAAATATCACAGTTTGTGATTATAGCTTTTAAGAAGCAATTGTAATACTCTTAGAATTGATTACATTAAGTTGTAAGGAACTAGAGTGATCGTGTGGATCAGAATACTCTAGGAAGTCTTAGAAGTTATCTAAGCAGGTTGTAACTAGAGTGATCGTGTGGATCAGTATACTCTAGAAAAGTCTTAGAGGGTATCTAAGCAGTTGTTCCTGGAGTGATCAGTGTGTGATCAGAAGACTCTGGAAGACTTAGTTGCTGACTAAGTGGAGAACCATTGTAATCCGTGCGATTAGTGGATTAAATCCTCAGTTGAGGTAAATCATCTCTGCGGGGGTGGACTGGAGTAGTTTAGTTAACAACGAACCAGGATAAAAATAACTGTGCAATTTATTTTTATCTGTCAAGTTTTTTAAAGCTACACTTATTCAAACCCCCCCCCCTTTCTAAGTGTTTTTCTATCCTTCATCATAGTCATAGTATGAGGGCTGTATCCTAAAGATGAGAGGATGCAGTGAAGGGCAGGATTCCCATTGTGTGGAATCTGTGCTGGCAGGGCCGTATCTGAATGATGATAGATCGGTCGGTGGATGATGTCCACTGGTGATGTTTGGTACCACATGCATGGTGTCAGTTTCATACATGTGCATGATTTGTTTATAACATGATGGTGTATGTTTTAAGAGGACTTGTCTGTTTATCTGTGGATGTGTGAATGATGATTTGTCTGAATATGAAACAGTTGGTGAATGATATCACTATGATATGTTATTATTTATGATGCAATAACATTGGTTAACTGTGATGAGACTCACCCTTACTTGTTGTCATTTTAGAGATTGAGGATAGCGGCGCGACTTGGTGAGGATTAGCTCATAAGTCGGTTTTTAGTTTTGTGTCGGTGTCATGCTCTGGTAGTTGTAACACTGGGAACGCGTTATTTTTAGAGTTCGATTATAACTCTATTTGTTTTTGTTGTTAAAGTCTGATACATTAATGATGGATGTTGACTTGATGATTTTAATTCCGCTGTGTAGACATGGTTGGTTTATTGAGTTATAATTACAGATGTTTTCAGTGAATGCATGACATGTACCGAACGTGTATTTTTCTTTATTTACGAATTGTGACACCTCTTGCATGTTGACTCTGATTAATATTTATTCTATTGCCGCGGGTTATTAGAGGGGTGTTACAATAGTGGTATCAGAGCATAGTCGGTCGTTGTGACCAGAGTCTTAGTGTCAGTGTCAGTCTTTCTGTGTATGCGACTAATACGAGTTATTTGTCGATACTTTTGTTCTGACTGGATTGTTTGTGTTAAGCAGAACAATGGCTGGAAGAGGAGGAAGAAACGATGATGCTATCGCTGAGGCTCTGGGCATGATTGCTGGTGTGCTGGGAGGGAATGCCAATGGAGCTGCGATTGGTGCTGACAGACAACTGAACAGTTTTCAGAGGAACAATCCTCCATTGTTCAAGGGCACGCATAATCCTGAAGGTGCTCAGAAATGGCTTAAGGAGATCGAGAGGATTTTCAGAGTCATTGACTGTGCTGAGGATCTCAAGGTGAGGTATGGTACTCATATGTTATCTGAGGAGGCTGATGACTGGTGGATGTCAACCAGAACTGAGCTGGATGCTGGTGGTACAGCAATTACTTGGACTGTATTTAGAAGGGAATTCCTGAGGAGGTATTTTCCTGAAGATGTCAGAGGCAGAAAGGAAGTTGAATTTTTGGCACTGGTTCAAGGCAATATGTCAGTACCGGAGTATGCGGTCAAGTTTGTGGAACTGGCAAGGTACTATGTGCACTACAATGATGATGAAGCCAGTGAGTTCTCGAAATGTGTCAAATTTGAGAATGGTCTTCGTGATGAGATCAAGCAGGGTATCAGGTACCAGAGAATCCGGAGGTTTGTTGATCTGGTAGATTGTAGCAGGATTTTTGAGGAAGATAACATCAAGCTGAGGTCATCCCACTCTCGCGAGTTGGTTGACAGAAAAGAGAAGAAACATATGGATAGGGGTAAGCCATATGGTAGAGGTAAACCTGCTGATTGGAAGAAACCCAGTGGGGGAGATTCCAGTGCTCGTATCAGATGTTACAATTGTGGTGAGATGGGACATCGTAGGAATGAGTGCAAGCTTGATCAGAAGAAGTGTTACAAGTGTGACCAAGTGGGTCATATTGCTGCTGACTGCAAGAAGAGGGCTGTGACTTGTTACAACTGTGGTGAAGAGGGTCACATCAGTCCTAATTGTCCTAAGCCAAAGAAGAACCAATCGGGAGGAAAGGTTTTTGCTTTGACCGGGTCAGAGACTACTCCAGAGGACAGGTTGATTAAAGGTACGTGTTTCATTCATGGCACACCTTTGGTTGCAATTATTGATACTGGAGCAACTCACTCTTTTATTTCTTTGGATTGTGCTATGAGGTTAAATCTTGAGATATCTGACATAAATGGAAGTATGGTTATTGACACTCCTGCGTCGGGTTCAGTAACTACTTCGTCTGCATGTTTGAATTGTCCGGTTGATATTTTTGGTAGAGAATTCGGGATGGACTTAGTGTGCCTTCCGTTGAAACAACTCGATGTAATCCTGGGAATGAACTGGTTGGAATTCAACCGTGTTCATATCAACTGTTTTGCGAAGACGGTGATTTTTCCTGAAGAGGTTAGTTCTGATGGTCTGGAAATGACAGCTAGACAGGTGAATGAGGCTATCGGAGATGGTGCAACAGTGTTTATGTTGTTTGCATTGATGAATGTGAAGGAGAAAGTGGCGAGTAGCGAATTGCCTGTTGTGTGTGAGTTCCCAGAAGTTTTTCCAGAAGATGTGAATGAATTGCCACCGAAAAGAGAAGTGGAGTTTTCTATTGATTTGGTTCCGGGAACTAGTCCAGTATCGATGGCACCGTATCGTATGTCGCCGTCTGAATTGGCTGAACTGAAGAAGCAGTTAGAGGAATTGCTTGAGAAGAAATTTATTTGTCCTAGTGTTTCGCCGTGGGGTGCGCCTGTGTTGTTGGTAAAGAAGAAAGAGGGTTCAATGAGGCTGTGTGTAGATTATAGACAATTGAACAAGGTTACTATCAAGAATCGGTATCCCTTGCCGAGGATTGATGATTTGATGGATCAGTTGGTTGGGGCATGTGTATTTAGTAAAATTGATCTGAGGTCTGGGTATCATCAGATTCGTGTGAAAGACGACGATATTCAGAAGACTGCCTTTAGAACGAGGTATGGACATTATGAGTATTCTGTAATGCCGTTCGGAGTTACTAATGCACCTGGTGTTTTTATGGAATATATGAACAGGATTTTTCATCCGTATCTCGATAAGTTTGTGGTGGTATTTATAGATGATATCCTGATATATTCTAAGAGTGAGAAAGAACATGCGGAACATCTCAGAACTCTGTTAGAGCTGTTGAAAGAGAAGCAACTTTTTGCCAAACTGTCGAAGTGTGAATTCTGGTTGGAAGAAGTCAGTTTTCTTGGACATGTGATTTCTAAGAATGGTATTGTTGTTGATCCTACAAAGATAGAAGTTGTGTCTCAATGGGAAGCTCCGAAGTCAGTGTCGGAGATTCGTAGTTTTCTTGGTCTTGCAGGTTAGTACCGAAAGTTCATTGAAGGGTTTTCAAAGTTAGCATTACCGTTAACTAAATTAACCAGGAAGGGACAAGCTTTTATTTGGGATGCAAAGTGTGAAGAGGGATTCCAAGAGCTGAAGAGGAGGTTGACTAGTGCTCCTATTTTGATTTTGCCGAATCCGACAGAATCATTTGTGGTTTATTGTGATGCGTCACTGATGGGTTTAGGTGGTGTATTGATGCAGAATCAACAAGTGGTCGCTTATGCGTCGAGACAACTCAAAGTGCATGAAAGGAATTACCCGACTCATGATTTGGAGTTGGCAACTGTGGTTTTTGTTTTGAAGTTGTGGCGACACTATTTGTATGGTTCGAGATTTGAGGTGTTCAGTGATCATAAGAGCCTGAAGTATCTCTTTGATCAGAAAGAGTTGAACATGAGGCAGAGAAGGTGGTTAGAATTTCTGAAGGATTATGATTTTGGTTTGAATTACCATCCGGGTAAGGCAAACGTGGTTGCTGATGCTTTGAGTAGGAAGACCTTGCATATGTCTATGCTAATGGTGAAGGAATTGGATTTGATTGAACAATTCAGAGACTTGAGTTTAGTGTGTGAAGGTACTCCTGTTAGTGTCAAATTGGGTATGCTGAAGCTGACTAGTGGTATTCTTGAAGAAATCAGAGAAGGTCAGAAAGTTGATATGGAATTGATTGATAAGTTGACCTTGGTTAATCAAGGCAAGAGTAGTGAATTCAGAGTCGACGAGAATGGTATACTAAGGTTTGGTGACCGAGTTTGTGTTCCTGATATTGATGAACTCCGAAAGCGTATTTTGGAAGAAGGACACCGTAGTGGATTGAGTATTCATCCTGGTGCTACCAAGATGTACCATGACTTGAAAAAGTTGTTTTGGTGGCCGGGAATGAAGAAGGAAATTGCTGAGTTTGTGTATTCTTGTTTGACTTGCCAGAAGTCAAAGATTGAGCATCAGAAACCGTCTGGGTTGATGCAACCGATGTATATTCCTGAGTGGAAGTGGGATAGCATCTCAATGGATTTCGTGTCGGGTTTACCGAGGACTGTCAGAAATTGTGAAGCTATCTGGGTCGTGGTAGACAGGTTGACGAAGTCTGCACATTTTATACCAGTGAGAATGGATTATCCGATGGAGAAGCTGGCTCAATTGTATATTGAGAAGATAGTGAGTCTGCATGGTATTCCTTCAAGTATCGTGTCAGACAGAGATCCGCGGTTTACGTCTAAGTTCTGGGATGGTTTGCAGAAAGCTTTGGGTACTAAGCTAAGATTGAGTTCTGCTTATCATCCGCAGACTGATGGACAGACTGAGAGGACAATTCAGTCATTAGAGGATTTGTTGCGGGCTTGTGTGTTGGAAAAAGGAGGTACTTGGGATAGTTATCTGCCTTTGATTGAGTTTACCTACAACAACAGTTATCATTCGAGTATCGGTATGGCTCCGTTTGATGCTTTGTATGGTAGGAGGTGTAGGACGCCGTTGTGTTGGTACGAATCTGGTGAGAGTGCTGTGATTGGTCCAGAAATTGTACAACAGACTACAGAGAAGATTAAAATGATTCAGGAGAAGATGAAGGCTTCTCAGAGTCGTCAGAAGAGTTATCACGGCAAAAGGAGGAAAACACTTGAGTTTCAAGAGGGAGATCATGTGTTTATGAGAGTTACTCCTATGACGGGGATTGGTCGAGCATTGAAGTCAAAGAAGTTGACTCCGCGTTTTATTGGACCATTCCAAATTTCTGAAAGAGTGGGAGAAGTGGCTTATCGTATCGCTTTACCGCCGATGCTTGCAAATTTGCATGATGTGTTTCATGTATCTCAGTTGAGGAAATACATTTCGGATCCGTCCCATGTGATCCAAGTAGATGATGTACAGGTGAAAGATAACTTGACGGTTGAGACTTTACCTGTGAGGATTGAAGACCGAAGACTGAAGCAATTGCGAGGCAAGGAAATAGCTTTGGTCAGAGTAGCTTGGGGAGGACCAGCTGAAGGCAATGTTACCTGGGAGCTAGAGAGTCAGATGAAGGACTCTTATCCATAACTTTTTACCTGAGGTATGTTTTCGAGGACGAAAACTCTTTTAGTGGGGGAGAGTTGTAACACCCGTATAATTTTAATATTAATTTAATTGGAACATTGAATTAATAATTAGAATTATTAAGAATTTGTGGAAAATAATGGAAATAATGGTTTATGGCATTTGGGCCATGTGAGGAAATAGTAAAAGAAAGGGGGTGATTTTGTAATCCTTTTACTAAATTATTATTATTTTTCATAAAACAATTGGATTTGGGGAAGAAAGAAAGAACGTGAAAGAACAGAGGTTTGGAACGAAGAACGAGAAGGAGAACTGTAGAGGGAGAGACCAAGGATCAAGAACAATTGTCTAAGGTAAGGGGAGACTCTCCATTTAATCTCTATTATCGTGCTATAGGTAATAGTATAGATTAGTAGTATTGTTTTGATCAATGGTTTCCATGTTCTGTGTTGTGTTCATCTTTTGGATTGAAATTTTGGACTGATAAATCCCTAATAACTGAGTAGATCTAGAGTATGATGAACGAAATTGATTATTGGATCATATACTGTAGTTTCTGGGTGAATTCGTATGCTGTTATGAGATGAATTTTCTGGTTTTTAGACCCAAATCGCAGACTGTGCAGGTGGATTCGCGAGGAAGACGAATGGGTAAGTTGCAGGTTTCTGTGAACTGCTGCCTATTTGCGTATGATACGCGTACGGTACGCGTATGGGGGGTGTGGTACGCGTATGGTACGCTCCCCATGGTGCATCAGAATGTGCCCTTCTGCTGGTACGCGTATGATACGCGTATGATGTTGTTTTGTGTGGAAATATGGTTCTGCCCATACGCGTATGATACGCGTATGGTGTGTATGTTTTGTCTGAAGTTGTGCTTCTGCCTGTACGCATATGATACGCGTATGGGGCGTGTTTTTGTGAAGTCCTGACCCTGTTGGTACGCGTATGGTACGCGTATGGCCAGCGTGATTGACAGATTTTGCTGTTTTATGATTTTTGGAAGGTTAATGGCGTGTAACTTTCGAGCTGGTATATCTGTATGATTTATTATTATATGATTATTTGAATGATGCAATCTAATTTATATATATATATATATATATGAACATACTTGTTGATGATGATGATGAATGATGATATATGAGTATAGACGAAGCTACTCATTGTGTGATGATGATGATGGTATGTTATATATAGGTTGCATGCATTCATAGTCATAGTATGAGGGCTGTATCCTAAAGATGAGAGGATGCAGTGAAGGGCAGGATTCCCATTGTGTGGAATCTGTGCTGGCAGGGCCGTATCTGAATGATGATAGATCGGTCGGTGGATGATGTCCACTGGTGATGTTTGGTACCACATGCATGGTGTCAGTTTCATACATGTGCATGATTTGTTTATAACATGATGGTGTATGTTTTAAGAGGACTTGTCTGTTTATCTGTGGATGTGTGAATGATGATTTGTCTGAATATGAAACAGTTGGTGAATGATATCACTATGATATGTTAATATTTATGATGCAATAACATTGGTTAACTGTGATGAGACTCACCCTTACTTGTTGTCATTTTCAGATAAAGGATAGCGGCGCGACTTGGTGAGGATTAGCTCATAAGTCGGTTTTTAGTTTTGTGTCGGTGTCATGCTCTGGTAGTTGTAACACTGGGAACGCGTTGTTTTTAGAGTTCGATTATAACTCTATTTGTTTTTGTTGTTAAAGTCTGATACATTAATGATGGATGTTGACTTGATGATTTTAATTCCGCTGTGTAGACATGGTTGGTTTATTGAGTTATAATTACAGATGTTTTCAGTGAATGCATGACATGTACCGAACGTGTATTTTTCTTTATTTACGAATTGTGACACCTCTTGCATGTTGACTCTGATTAATATTTATTCTATTGCCGCGGGTTATTAGAGGGGTGTTACAAGGTTCTTTTAGCCTTTCAGGGTGAAAGGGTCTATCCATGCCATAAGAGGGCAGGAAGCCTTTCATTTGGAGGTTGAAGGGTCATCGAGAGTTCGTTCACCATAAGACTGTCCCATGCCATAGAGAGGCAGGTAGTCTAAGGGAAGAACCAGAATAGCCTTTCGTAGGCAGCCAGAGGATACCTCGGCCTTTTCATAGGCAACTTCCGAGGGTCGAGGTCATATTGGTGTATCGAAGGCAGCATCATTTAGGGACTTTATGACCTTTGTATTTACCGAGGCAACATGGATGAGGTATCCTCGTATTCGAGGGACACGGCTATTCTGCAAAAAACACAAGGCAACATGCAACAGGCAACCGGCAGCAAAGAGGTTACCCCAAAAGTGTGCGTGTGTGCACCAATCACGTGATTAGTTCAGAATATATTATCTTATAATAATTAAGTGATTCTATTTTAATTCAGGGTTGCACTCCCTAAAATTACTAACCACAGCAATTAATATTAACAATTAAAATAATAATGGGGAAAGGGAAATTGAAACCTGTGGGGGAAGGGAAATTGAAA
Organism: Vicia villosa; assembly: GCF_029867415.1. Classification (NCBI taxonomy): domain Eukaryota; kingdom Viridiplantae; phylum Streptophyta; class Magnoliopsida; order Fabales; family Fabaceae; genus Vicia; species Vicia villosa. Next base: position 158,156,855 of record NC_081181.1, read on the forward strand.
CCAGCGGGATAATAATGCTATAGGTCTAACACAAGTAATAATTAAGATCAGGATTTAGGGTTACCGACTATTCGAAGCTTTGACATTTGGCAAACCCTGAAAGGTGGGAAAAATAAGAAGCAATAGTAGGGTGAGTGCATTATCGGTTCAGAGGCAAACATGACTAACCCTAATCAAAAATAAAAGGATAAAAGAGATTAAAATAAACAACTAGACACTTAGCTTTGAATTTGATCTGGTATGGTTGGCGGTCGGAGGAAACCTCGGGCCTTAAAAATAGACTTAAAAATTAAATTGAATACTTAGCTTCGGAACTTGGTCAGGCGCGTAGTCGAAGTGTACTTGAAGAATAACCCTGAAAAAAGGCACAGAAAAAAAAGAATCTTTCAGTGTATGGCCTGTTCTTCGTAAACCCTGATTAGGGTACGAATTGAATAAAACAACATAAACGATTTAATTAATTATTGGTCTCGCGACCTAATTAATTAAATCGAGAATTAGACACAAAGGTATTTTTTAGAGTTAAAATAAAATATATATATATATATGAGTTTTGGAAAAAAAACAAATAATTAAATATGAATTAAATAAGAAAAATAAATATGCCATTAAAATAAATAAATGATTAAATATTAAATATATAAATAAAATATTAAGAAAATAAAATATAAATAAATATAATAAATAAGATAAATATAATAAAGAAAAAGGATATATGAAAATAAAATAAATAAATAAAAGGCCATGTAATTAAAAATTAAAAAAATTGTAAAATTCTTAACTTTTGATCCTGTGTGGCATTCGCTGAAGGTCTACCATGCACCTGCGCCTTTATACGCGTTGGATGAGACAAGGCAGAGATCTGACGGCTGCTGAACGTTAGCACATGGTATGATGGTGCATCATAAAGCACAGGATCCCAAGGATATCACAAACACGCGCGTGCCAAAACTGGTTCAAACTAGCCAATCGGACGATGACATCTCATCGTCTTCTCCACTCAAATCCTGCAACTCACCTTTTACACCGCTTATGCAGACGCGCTATAATAGGTCTTAGTTTTCCACACCTGCGAAAATCAAGAAAGGCCCAAAACGCAACAAAAATATGGCGGACCCTTACCAATGGGATCGTCCAAGGTCCCTGAATCTGAACATGGCATCGATTTTGCTTAATTTTGGCTTAAACAAAAAGCCCTAAATCGAAACTCTAAACCCTAACTATGGTGTTCGGTTAAAACACGCAAGGATACTCAATTAATTTTCCAGAAACCGTGGGCAATAGTAGGTGACTCGGGCTGCTTGAGGCCTTGAATTCGATTGGAAAAGTTTCCTTGGTGCTTAGGGAACCTGTTGCAATCAGCAAAAACACTTGAATCTACCTGCGATTTTGAATTGAAATTTGGTTTTTTCTTGAATTTTGAAGTCTCTGATTAGGGCTCCTTCTTGCAGAAAATTCATCCCCTAGGGCTTGCTGTGAGTTATGTTTATATAACAGAACATTTTAGGTCAACAATTATGGAATGAATCTTCTTCAATCTTTGTTTTGTTCTTTGAGAAAATTTGATTTGCAAATCTTTCTAAATATGTCCAAATCCAATCTTTTCCTCACCCATTTGCTTTGCACGAATTTTTTTATGATTTGAGGAGCATAATTTGTTTGATATTTGGCTTAAAATCAAAGCACAATCATATATTCATTTAATTTATTATTTTATATAATTAAATCATGATTTACAAGTATAAAAATCATAAAATAATTAATAAAAATAATATAAAATTAAGAGATATGTTTTTGGGTCGTTCATGGGCTTAATGTGAAGATTGGATTAATAGAACATAGGCCCATTTGGAAAATTTTGGATTTTGGGACCTTTTCTTTTCACATTTTCCCTTGAAATTGCTCAATTTTGACAAGGCCTAACTCTCTCAATTTTTGAGGTATGGAAGTGTTCTAGGACTTTTTAGAAACCTTAGAGAGTCCTCCAACCAGTGTTTTTGGTCTCATATCAAAATTATTTTCCATGCTCCTTATATGTCCTTTTGAAAAAAAGTGACTTTTTGTTGACTTTTGCAAAGGACCTGTAATGTTTTGGTCCATATCTTTCAAATGAAGCATTTTTAGACTTGGCATGTGAGAGACAAATTTGTAGAGAATCAAATTTCCTTCAAAATAAGCTTTGGATGGAAAATTTCTGATGTTCCATGTAGGAGTTATGACTGGTCAAAGTTCAGTTGACTTTCTCCTATACAAACCCTAATTTAGAAACTTTTTGATTTGTTGATTTTTAATCTTTCCTTGATGAACCATGATCAATTCTTGATCAAATGGTGAATGATACTTCAATATGAGGATCTTGACAAAAAATCAGGAGTTTTGACTGTGGTTTGACCATAGTTTGACTTCTAGGTCAACCAGTCGATTATTGATCGTTTGAACCATTGAATGAGCAATATTTTGAATCAGAGCTTGAAAATTGACCTGAGGATCCTTTGAGGCATATGATAGGCCATGGGGTCCATTTGAGGCATGAAAAGTTGATTTATCCTTGGGAAGAACAAAACCCTAGTTGGAGGATAGTTGATTAGGAGAGGGTGTCTTTGAACATTGTACCTCGGTCTGAATTTGAACAAGAGAAATTGTATGGGCAAATTTTGGGGTATGACAGCTGCCCCTGTTCAATTTTCTTATATCTGAAGATGTAGACTGACATGTGTGTCTGTCGGAGTCTGAAGTTAGAAGAGAATTGAACACTAGAATACCCAGAAATTTGCCCTAGCTGTAATAGGGACTTTTGTCGGAGATGGGCTTGGAGATGCCATCCAGGTGTTTGGAGAAGATGTATTGGAGATTGATTATGTCAGTACTGTTTGTAGTAACTGAATTAGATCTAAGTCTTTGGATTATCTTTGAACTATTCATGGAAGATACCCGAAACTAAGTGTCAGAACTAAATCATTGTCTTGATTATCTCTGAACTATCTTCGGAGAATACCCAGAAGTTATTGTCAAAATTAGATCTCTGTCTTGATTATCTCTGAACTATCTTCGGAGAATATCCAAAATTAAGTGTCAGAACTAAATCTCTATCTTGATTATCTCTGAACTATCTTTGGAAGATATCCAAAATTGAGTGTCAGAACTAAATCTCTATCTTGATTATCTCTGAACTATCTTTGGAAGATATCCAAAATTAAGTGTCAAAATTAAATCTTTGTCTTGATTATCTCTGAACTATCTTTGGAAGATATCCAAAATTAAGTGTCAAAATTAAATCTCGGTTTTGATCATTTCTGAACTATCTCCGGAGAAAATCCAGAACTAAGTATCAGAATTAGATATCTGTCTTGATTATCTCTGAGCTATCTTTGGAAGATGTCCAAAATTAAGTGTCAGAAGTAAATCTCTGTCTTGAATGAGCGTCAGAATTAAATCGTTGACTTGATTATCTCTGCACTATATCTAGAAGACAGTGTTTATTTGATTGTAGAAATAGGCTGAAAAAGAAACGTTGGTTTCATGCAATGTCATGATGCATGTATTGTAATTTTTAAAATGAATGAGAGTGTTACGCCTATGCAATGAGGCGTATGTATGTTATGTATGAATTTACCATGATACATGATGTATGAACATGATTTATGCTATTTAACACATCTTGATTGAGAAGGTGGATCTCCATGTCATTGTAGTTTTGATGTTTGATCTTATCTTGAAGATGCTCAGCTAGGGATTTATGATTTCTGCTTGGGGATGATCAGTAACTTGATGTACCCTGATTGGGGATTAGAGATATTAATACACCATGTTGGAGAAGAGCAAAGTGTTGGAGAACCGGTAGTGTTGAAGATGTAAACTCTGTTGGGGATTCAGGTCTTTGTCGGGACGAGTATGTTTGAAGACATCTTCTTGAGAATTGCTCTGTGGGGATATGATCTTGTGAACTCGGAGCTGTGGGAAGGCATGGATGCCTTGAACATTGCCCCCAGTATTATAGTAACTACCATTCCTAGATTTGATTAGTACACACCGCTGAGTATTGACCAAGATGTCAAACTGGACTTGCATAGGTTTGCCCCTGCTAGTAAGGACTTTTTAGAAAGATTCGCCTCCCGAGGACCTTGTGAGATGTGTACTCTGGGTGACATGCCCCTAGTACTTAGTATGATGCGCCTGACTGATCGGGCGGTAGCTTCGACCCCACTTGGGTGCATGCCCCTGATTGTTGATTCTTTTGAGATATTTTAAAAATCGACCTGATTATCCCAAATTGATCGGGAAATAGTTGGAAACTCACTTGATATAGGCATTTGAGAGTTTCTTGGAATTTTGACTTGATTGCCCCAGATCGATTGGGAAATAGTTTGAAATCCACTTGGGATGTATGCCTTTGACTGTTTGGCATTTGAGAGATTCTTCGAATCTTGAATTGATTGCCCCAGATTGATTGGGCAAAGCGTGCCATGCCCCTTGTATACGTAGGAGACATTTCTTTTTGGAGTAATCTTGTCTGTCGGGATAACTTTCAGTCATTAGTTGTACCCTGTGCAGATTCTTTCTGTTGCTAACATTTGAAATTATGTAGCAGAATATGTTTAATAATGTATTCACGAGATGCAATGCATACGTCTGTCTTGAGTTTTTGAAAAACATTAAAACAGGAGATGTACAAGCGTGATATTTGTAAAAACGTGGTGTTTGTAAAAGAATGAAATACCAACTCAGCATTGGTGGTAAACCTTAAGGAGTCGGGATACCTTTGTTGTGACAGTATGCTTTCGAACTAACCATGCTTCAGTTAGGACTTTCAAGGGTTGTAGCGTGGCTTGGTTCACGGTTTAAGAAACAAAGGATAAAGGCTCAAAATTTATTTGTACCCATCCCAATCTTCGTGATGTTCTTCGATCCTATGCTCAGTTAACTTTTCGTTTAAGTCCTAGCATGGCTTGATGTCATAACTTTGACATTTGATGATGGTTTAAGTAATGGAAGTTTATTTGGACAGGCAGTCATCTTTTATGTTTTTGTAATTCTTTTCCTTTTGTCGAGGATTTTTTAGTGACCTCTTTTTTGACTTTGTTATCCCTAACTTTTGCCTGAACTGTTTATTTTGATATTACAGTCACCGGGATGTTTCAATTTTTGATAAGTCTCCTTCATAGGTTTTGACTTTACAGCTTTTTCTTCTTGATGCGTATTGACTGCCTGACTTAATGGTTACGGGAATCCATCATTATTTGCGTAAACAACAGCTAGTATACTTGGGTTAACTGAGTGACTACCCTGCCCCAGGTTATGATTATAGGTTTTAAATTATTCAAGAAAGAAAAACTCCTACACCTTAGGCTCAAAGGGTTGACTAGGGATTAACATCCTTATATCTCCACTGTTTAGGAATTGAAACAATGCATGTACATCGTCAGCACAGTCCGCTCAAAAGCATACTGTATGAGGTTGCGGTATCGTTTTCGTCATCCTCCCTCAAAAGGCTTACAGCTTAGCAGGAACTGAGTACCACAAAACATATGCAAAGTAAAGACATAATTTAAAATGAGTGATAACGAAATAATTTATTCAAGACAGACATATGCAATGCACTGATGATGATTATTAAAACAGATAATGTCTATCATAAGTCGAATGTTTAAACAAACAGAATAGAATTTGCAAATGAAAGTAAAGCTAATGATTAAAAATGTTCATCCTTCTAGACATTAATCTATCTTATCGTGATTAGGCATGGGAACCATGATCACTACAGGAGTCTTGGGATGGTTGAATTCAACTTCACCAGCATCGATCAGGTCTTGAATCTTGTTCTTCAGCGTCCAGGAACTATTTGTATCGTGCCCAGGGCTACCGGAGTGGTATGCACATCTCGCATTGGGATTATAGCCGCGAGCGGAAGTACTAGGATTCTTAGGGGGATCCTTTAAAGTAATCAACTCTGACTTTAGCAAGTATTGTAATGCCTGAGCCAGTGACATATTAATCTTTGTGAACTGACGCTTAGGTGCCTCTGACTTGCGTCCTTGTTGTGGAACTGGTGTAGAGATCAGAATTGTCCCCACAGATTGGTTGTGTTCATTACGACTTTTCTGATTGTACACAGCATTAGCCATGTAGGGCTTCTCAAGTGAGTTGAAGTCAATGATCTTATCATCAATGAGGTCTTGAATCTTGTGCTTCAATTGCCAACAATCCTCTGTATGATGACCAGGACTATTCGAATGATATGCACATCTCGCATGGTACCTATACCCAGGAGCGGGATTGGTAGGTAGTGAATATGGAGGCAATAGAGTTATCAAGTTCTGATTGAGCAGTTGTTGTAGAACTTGAGACCGCGGTATGTGTAACGGGGTAAATGACCGCTTAGGCTTTGATCTCTGATTATCTTGACCACCTTGCTGCCTATGTTGATCCTTCTCTTTCTCGATCAGAAGTGCCTTTAATTCTTCTTGCCCCTTGGCCAAGTGAGAGATTATTTTTCGGAACTGGTTATTCTGAGCCTGGAGATTTTTGACAGATTGTTCAAGATCCATTTTCTCACTGAAATAAACAGCGGAAAGATGAGGTATTTGCTTTATAAAACCTGTGATGTAATGCTATGAATGGTATGTGTATGCATATGCAATGTTTCCAAGGAAATGAAGGATTTTTAACACATATTGAAAATAAAAGCAAAATTTTTAATAAAAACATAAAAATGTAATGTTATGAAGTTAATAGTTACATCTGAAAGTGCTAGAAATAATATAAAAATAAAATAATAAAAATCAGTCTTCGAGTCGGTGCTTTCTCTTTAAACTTCTGATTTCCTCTTTGTGAGCTTTAATCATCTCGTTTCTTTCTTGGACGAGTCTATCAATCTCTTGTTCCCATGATTGTATCTGATCTGGAGAGACGAAATCCTCAATCTTCCATTTACGGGAGACATAGTCAAGCATACCATCTCGCTCTTTAGCATCAGCCACTAACACTGTTTTTTCAGCCTCAACCTCACGTAAGCGCTTTTCAAGATCAGCCTTTTCTCTTCTTAAGGAAGCAACGGTAGCAGCAAGGTCTTCATTTGGAGCGGGAACATAAGGCTCCAAAACCACAGGAATGACCGGAGGGGTAACCCTTGGCACAACAGGGATATCAGATGGATACGGCATACCATACTCAACAACTCGATCATAAATCCACCTAAAATAAATATCTGAAGGGATGTAGCTCCTTAGTCCCAATTCTCTCGTGCATACTTTCTTTACCTTGGACCAAGCTCTAATAAACAACTTCTTCTTTCCGGTTGTATCTGAATCGTAATCAAAATTTTCCGAGCTGAGATATATGGAGCGAGGCTTGTCTTTCAAAGCGAAACCAAACTGATGTCGAGCTAATATGGGATTATAAGTTATTCCTCCTGGAGTACCAAGAAGAGGTACATTTGGGAAGTCTCCACAACTATCAAACAAATGGGTTACTTCAAACTCTTTTTGGTTCCAAACGATATCGTCGTATGAAAGCCTCATGACTCTCTGAACCCAAGTCTCACCTTCTTCATTCTTTATTACGGAACGGGGTAAGTGAGAAATAAATCACTTATGTAGAAGAGGTGCACATCCGAGAACGCAGCCTTTCCCTTTAGATGATCGATGATGGATGGAATGCAACAGGTCACCCAATAAGGTAGGAATCGGATTATTGCTGATGCAGATCTTAATGGCAATCACATCCACAATTTTGTCATAACGAGGAAACAAGACTTGCCCATAGATCAGGAGAGCGAGGACTTTTTCAAGAGCATCCATACTTGCAGCATTAATCAAGATTTCAGCTTGACTATATAAGAAGTCAATAGGCAAACCAGCGTAGTCTCCTTTATTCACCCAAACCTTTTTAATTTCTGATCGAGGCAAATGCAATGCAGCAGCAACATCTTCCAATTTAGGAATCTCTTCTTCGCCAGTGTAGGGCATCTGATCAAGCACATGTAATCCTAGGATGGAGGAAAATTCCTCTAATGTGGGAACCAATTGAAAGTCCCTATAAGTAAAGCAATGAAGGAGAGGATCATAAAATCGGATCATTGTGTTGAGGAGCGTTTCATCCACTTTGGTCCGTACCAGGCTGATTAGTCTGTTAAGAGATTCGGAAAGCACAAAAGCACCAGAGACATTATCACAAAGAATCTTCAGAGATGTAGGTACTCCCTTGAAGCTGAGGCAGAAAGGTTTACGAACTTTGATTCCCATGGCCTACAAAACAAATTATGGTTAACAATCCTTTAACTCCTTGGAATGAGTTAGTCATGATATGTATGAATGATGCATGGATGCATGAGTCACAAACACAAATAAGTTCACGCAAATCACACAATTTCCTTAGGCTTGGCTTGCATGGAGTTTTGACCAGGTGAGATACCCTTCCCAAAGGTACTTCTATGGATAAAGAGATTTCAGCAACGGGTTCTACCAGTGACCCAGAATTGTCAGCCCCCTCTAAAGCACCCTCGAACGTGATACATGCATACCACGCAATGATACTTTAGAAAGAAACCTATCTGAGCTATAGTATCGGGTCGCGACCATAACTTGGCATGCACCAAGAATAGCCCTCCCACTATGTTCCTAAAAGTTAAGATGGGTTAAAGGTGACTAAAGGTCCCTGAGCTCCGACGCACCCAAAGATACATGCATAAACCTCTCTCATGCAAAAGAGGTACACAATAACCAGTGGAGGCCTAACTCAAGCGCGGACTTCATTTTGACCAACCCCAAGCATGCACAAGGGGGGTCTCCATGACTATGCCGCTCCTAATCTTAAGTGTTCTTGAATCCGGGAATAGGATTCGTCCTTCATTTATTTCCCAAAACAGCCCTGAAAAATAAAACAAGCAAAGCAAACAATAGAAAACATTTAAAGTGTTCCTAAACTTTTAAGGTAACCCCTCTTTTATTCGAAAAAATCCCCAGCAGAGTCGCCAGTTTTGTAATACGGTGAACTGACTTTTATATCAAAATCTTCAGGTAAGCAAGAGTCGCCACCGACTTTTATTTTCTCCAAATATCGGAAAGGCTAAAAGAACAGGAAAAATCTTTTAAATAAAAAATAGGGTTCGGGGGTAATTATGCAAAGGGAAGGTGTAAGGCACCCTTTGCATCCATGGTTTCTCTTAATTGCTTTGCCTTTGTTTTCAGAAATGTAGAAGAAAAGAATATGGACTTTAGCTCGTAAATGAGCGTAGCCATTTTGAAGGTTTATGAGAAAGAATATGAAAAAGGTTTTAGAGCAAGGCAAAGCAATTAGGGGCAAGTATCTTAATAATGTAGAAGAGGTTCTTTTAGCCTTTCAGGGTGAAAGGGTATATCCATGCCATAAGAGGGCAGGAAGCCTTTCATTTGGAAGTTGAAGGGTCATCGAGAGTTCGTTCACCATAAGACTGTCCCATGCCATAGAGAGGCAGGTAGTCTAAGGGAAGAACCAGAATAGCCTTTCGTAGGCAGCCAGAGGATACCTCAGCCTTTTCATAGGCAACTTCCGAGGGTCGAGGTCATATTGGTGTATCGAAGGCAGCATCATTTAGGGACTTTATGACCTTTGTATTTACCGAGGCAACATGGCTGAGGTATCCTCGTATTCGAGGGACACGGCTATTCTGCAAAAAACACAAGGCAACAGGCAACAGGCAACCGGCAGCAAAGAGGTTACCCCAAAAGTGTGCGTGTGTGCACCAATCACGTGATTAGTTCAGAATATATTATCTTATAATAATTAAGTGATTCTATTTTAATTCAGGGTTGCACTGCCTAAAATTACTAACCACAACAATTAATATTAACAATTAAAATAATAATGGGGAAAGGGAAATTGAAACCAGTGGGGGGAAGGGAAATTGAAACTAGCGGGATAATAATGCTATAGGTCTAACACAAGTAATAATTAAGATCAGGGTTTAGGGTTACCGACTATTCGAAGCTTTGGCATTTGGCAAACCCTGAAAGGTGGGAAAAATAAGAAGCAATAGTAGGGTGAAGAGGCAAACATGACTAACCCTAATAAAAAATAAAAGGATAAAAGAGATTAAAATAAACAACTAGACACTTAGCTTTGAATTTGATCTGGTATGGTTGGCGGTCGGAGGAAACCTCGGGGTTAACCCTGAAAAATGGCAAAGGCAAAGGCGAAAAAAATAGGTGTGAGTGTATGCGGAGTTCGAAAGGTAAACCTTAAAATAAAAGGAGACAAAATAGACTTAAAAATTAAATTGAATACTTAGCTTCGGAACTTGGTCAGGCGCGTAGTCGAAGTGTACTTGAAGAATAACCCTGAAAAAAGGCACAGAAAAAAAAAGAATCTTTCAGTGTATGGTCTGTTCTTCGTAAACCCTGATTAGGGTACGAATTGAATAAAACAACATAAACGATTTAATTAAGTATTGGTCTCGCGACCTAATTAATTAAATCGAGAATTAGACACAAAGGTATTTTTTATGGATTTTTAGAGTTAAAATAAAATATATATGAGTTTTGAAAAAAAACAAATAATTAAATATGAATTAAATAAGAAAAATAAATATGCAATTAAAATAAATAAATGATTAAATATTAAATATATAAATAAAATATTAAGAAAATAAAATATAAATAAATATAATAAATAAGATAAATATAATAAAGAAAAAGGATATATGAAAATAAAATAAATAAATAAAAATTAATTATATGAAAAAAAGTTTTTATAATAAAATATATAATTAGTTTATTATTACTAAGAAAAATTAAATAAATAAATATATTTTATTATAAATATAATTAGTTTATTATATTTATAATATATATATATATATATATATATATATATATATATATATATATATATATATAAAATAAAATGAAAGGCCATGTAATTAAAAATTAAAAAAATTGTAAAATTCTTAACTTTTGATCCTGTGTGGCATTCGCTGAAGGTCTACCATGTACCTGCGCCTTTATACGCGTTGGATGAGACAAGGCAGAGATCTGACGGCTGCTGAACGTTAGCACATGGTATGATGGTGCATCATAAAGCACAGGATCCCAAGGATATCCCAAACACGCGCGTGCCAAAACTGGTTCAAACTAGCCAATCGGACGATGACATCTCATCGTCTTCTCCACTCAAATCCTGCAACTCACCTTTTACACCGCTTATGCAGACGCGCTATAATAGGTCTTAGTTTTCCACACCTGCGAAAATCAAGAAAGGCCCAAAACGCAACAAAAATATGGCGGACCCTTACCAATGGGATCGTCCAAGGTCCCTGAATCTGAAAATGGCATCGATTTTGCTTAATTTTGGCTTAAACAAAAAGCCCTAAATCGAAACTCTAAACCCTAACTATGGTGTCCGGTTAAAACACGCAAGGATACTCAATTAATTTTCCAGAAACCGTCAAAACAACAATATAAACCTAAATATGCAAACGAAATTCAATTAGGATGCATGAATGATTGGAATCAATGAAGTTTAAAAGTAAGCAAACCGTGGGCAATAGTAGGTGACTCGGGCTGCTTGAGGCCTTGAATTCGATTGGAAAAGTTTCCTTGGTGCTTTGGGAACCTGTTGCAATCAGCAAAAACACTTGAATCTACCTGCGATTTTGAATTGGATTTTGGTTTTTTCTTGAATTTTGAAGTCTCGGATTAGGGCTCCTTCTTGCAGAAAATTCATCCCCTAGGGCTTGCTGTGAGTTATGTTTATATAAGAGAACATTTTAGGTCAACAATTATGGAATGAATCTTCTTCAATCTTTGTTTTGTTCTTTGAGAAAATTTGATTTGCAAATCTTTCTAAATATGTCCAAATCCAATCTTTTCCTCACCCATTTGCTTTGCACGAATTTTTTTATGATTTGAGGAGCATAATTTGTTTGATATTTGGCTTAAAATCAAAGCACAATCATATCTTCATTTAATTTATTATTTTATATAATTAAATCATGATTTACAAGTATAAAAATCATAAAATAATTAATAAAAATAATATAAAATTAAGAGATATGTTTTTGGGTCGTTCATGGGCTTAATGTGAAGATTGGATTAATAGAACATAGGCCCATTTGGAAAATTTTGGATTTTGGGACCTTTTCTTTTCACATTTTCCCTTGAAATTGCTCAATTTTGACAAGGCCTAACTCTCTCAATTTTTGAGGTATGGAAGTGTTCTAGGACTTTTTAGAAACCTTAGAGAGTCCTCCAACCAATGTTTTTGGTCTCATATCAAAATTATTTTCCATGCTCCTTATATGTCCTTTTGAAAAAAAGTGACTTTTTGTTGACTTTTGCAAAGGACCTGTAATGTTTTGGTCCATATCTCTCAAATGAAGCATTTTTAGACTTGGCATGTGAGAGACAAATTTGTAGAGAATCAAATTTCCTTCAAAATAAGATTTGGATGGAAAATTTCTGATGTTCCATGTAGGAGTTATGACTGGTCAAAGTTCAGTTGACTTTCTCCTATACAAACCCTAATTTAGAAACTTTGTGATTTGTTGATTTTTAATCTTTCCTTGATGAACCATGATCAATTCTTGATCAAATGGTGAATGATACTTCAATATGAGGATCTTGACAAAAATCAGGAGTTTTGACTGTGGTTTGACCATAGTTTGACTTCTAGGTCAACCAGTCGATTATTGATCGTTTGAACCATTGAATGAGCAATCTTTTGAATCAGAGCTTGAAAATTGACCTGAGGATCCTTTGAGGCATATGAGAGGCCATGGGGTCCATTTGAGGCATGAAAAGTTGATTTATCCTTGGGAAGAACAAAACCCTAGTTGGAGGATAGTTGATTAGGAGAGGGTGTCTTTGAACATTGTACCTCGGTCTGAATTTGAACAAGAGAAATTGTATGGGCAAATTTTGGGGTATGACACTAATCAACTATATATGCTGACAGATCGCTAAGACATCAGTGATATGGTCCAAGATCTCATCATGAGTTGGCATAGATGGACGTCTGGGAGTGTCCGGAGCCATGATAGGGTGTGACACTGTGTAGAACCATGTCACATATCCCTCCATACAATGTGTTAGAATCCCAATTGTGTATATTTTGTATATAAGTTTTGTGGTATTTCTTAAACTCTTGTGCCAAATTTGATTACCTTTTGATATAATAGTATGTAAATAACTAACTTTGTGTTTATTTTCTAAATTTAGTTAGTTTATTAACTCTTGTAATGTTTTCTTTAGGTTTTAACAATTTGTGGGCAAGATGGAACGAAAAGAATAGTTGAAACAAGCTTGCAATGAGGTTGGAAGACCAAAAGAAGGAGTTTTGTGCAAGAAGGTCCGCTCAGCGGAGTTCAAGCGGACCCAGGCAGAGAATTTCCATCAACAAGTTCGCTCAGCGGAGTTGAAGCGGACATGGGCAGGGACGAGCAACAAAGTTAGCTCCGCTCAGCGGACCCCCTCCGCTCAGCGGACCTTGAAGACAAATCAGATATTTTGGCTGCTCCGCTCAGCGCGCCTGCTCCGCTCAGCAGACCTACTTTTTCAACTTTTGTTCTTAGCCATATAAAATTGATGATTAAGGGATTAGGATAGTTTTTTATCATAACACACACTTGGAGAAAAAAGCTAGGGCAAGAGAAGAAGAGAAAAACCATTTTCCTTAAGACAAAATCAAGATTTCTAAACATCTTTCTTCAATCTTCTTGAGTTTGATGTCACTAAATCTTGGTTTGTTGCTTGTTGTTGAAGCTTCCATGGATATGGAGGGCTAAGTTTCATCTTGTGTCAAGATTAGAGGTAGTTAGTTTGTAAATATGTACTTTCTTTGATCTATTATGTATGAACTTGGTTAATGAGTAATACATGGTGAATATCTTGTTGTTTATGTTTCATTTATTGTTTTGGATCACTATTGAGAGATATGTTTCAAAGCTAGACCTAAAAGATATTCATCTATCAATAAACAAACTCTAGAGATAGATTTGTGAGTTGATAATCACATGTATCGAGCTTTTAAAGATTATCACGTTGATTGTCGGCATGAGAGATCATCTGACGGTTAATATGATAATAATCACGATATTGCTTTAGAGATAAACGGTATCGAGAGGATACGTGATTGTATTAATCATTAACGGGTTCATATATATGGTCATTAGAGTACGCACGAAGCAAACTAATGAACACTAATCTTGACACAGTTTCTCAAATCATTTTCAAACCCTATTTTATGTTCTTTACTTACTTTGTATGCAATTATTATTTCATGTCACCAAACTGTTACCCAAAACTTAACTCAAAATACACTAAGCTATAGAACGGCGATAATATCGCATCAATCCCTGAGGAGACGATACTAGAAATACTTATCCTATACTTTCTAACACAATGTCAACCACTCGATGCTGGCATATTCTAATACTCTTATGGCACCATATGATGCTTTCAATTTTGAAAGATGTCATCGAGATCTCGACAGAAAATGATGTCATGAGCAGTCGTAAAGAAAGATTTGGGGATAGTCTGCACATAGCCAAACTGCCGCATGCATCGCTTAAAAAGATACTTGACCATAATGTTACTCCCACATACTAGCCACTCGGAGTATAATGAGATGGGGTCGAAGGGGATCATCTCCCTGTGACCCACGTAAGGCGTCCAATTGATGTCATCATGAACAGTCCAGTCAAGATACACCCGGAACGGAGGCACAATATTATTCCCTCTTTGCATGATAAACATGGAAGCCCGCAGTAACTTTTCACAATACTCCTCATCAATTTAGAAGCCATAAATGCGGTGAAAGTGAGAAATGATCCATCCTAGAAAAACGAATAAGAGCTATGTAAGAACAAGATGCTACTACCAAATTAAATTTAATAGTTGGAGTGAAAAGTAGCATCAACAGTGTGCAAGAGCCTGTCAACTGCCTTGTCCTCCAGTTAGAAGCCTCATTCAACTTTTGATATAGGTATACCAAAAAGCCGGTTCCCCAGTTCCACTCGCTAACTGTATCCAAATCAAAGAAGTACTTGAGGTATGCAACATCCACGTAGGTTGCACTTTTGTCCATAAAATGAACTTGCCAACCAAGAACATGAAGTAACACTGCAAAGCACATGCACGGTGGTACTGAACAAAAAAATCATTGCCCTTGCTTGCGGATGCTTCTGCCGCATTCAAGTGTTCTTCATATAATGCCACCAACTTAGCATGAGCTCCATTAGTTGAAAAACTCTGATCAAAATTATTGTCGCTCAAAGTCAAATCCATCATTTTTTTCTCTCGATTGAAAGTTACAACCAATGTGTAGTGTCGTGCTGATATATCAATGAAGAGAAATCATTATGGAGATAATTTGACAAATTTAAATTTAATTTCAAACACTGGTTGGGATGGTAAACATAAAATTTACCCAATCTATAATTATTATATTTTAAGGGTGTATATCCTTTCGATCTATAATTAAAATAAATAAATTTATTTTTGATATCTTTTTAATCAAATATTTAACAATAAATTTCAAATAACTTTTTTTGTTTATCAATGGGGCTTTAGTCCAAAAGCAGTTGTTTCCAATTATGTCAATTATATAAAAAAACACAAAGAAATATTGCTATTAAGAATTAAACTTTAGAATAACTCACTCATCTATCTCAATCAGTAAATATCAGTTGAGTTATCCAATTATGTTCTATTTCATATGAATTTATTATTTGTTTAATAAGGACATTAAAAAAAATTCCAAACTTTTAATAATAATTATTTTGCAAATATTTATTTATGTATGTATGTATGGACTATTAGACCATTAAAAAGTAAGTAAAAATACTTGACCAAAAAAATAACAAAATAAAAATAGAATATATTTTTGATCCTTTTAAATTAGAGATTAAACTTTTAAAATTAAAAAATTAAATATTTATAATGACTTATGAAATGAAGGTAGTTATTATTAAACTTACTTTAAAATATACAATATTCAATGCATAAGGACAATCACAATTTCTTAGAAGTGATATCAACATCTGATGACTGTATTAACAATTATAGCCACTAATTAAAGTAGTATTGCTCATTATTCTCATAGAAGAAAAAATGGAAAGTGAGTTGAAGATCGTGATGCAGTTTGTTTTATACAAAAAGGATAACACAAAAAATCAACAACTTAATAATAAAAGCAACATGTCTAATTTGATCATATTTTCTCATTATTACTATAGTGTACTATATTTGAGAACACTTAGTACTGGTATCGTTTAAAATTATCATTCGAAATTAAACATAACCAAAAATAGATATGTGAAGAAAATAATAAATTTATAAAAAATAGGATTAATATATTAATTTTTAATACAATTTTATTGTTTATAAACCATTTTAAAAAAGTATCTAATTATTAAAATATATGATAAATTTCTACATTATTATAGATAAATATTTTTTCCCAGAAAAAAAAAAGACAAAAAAGCCAAAGGAAGATAATAATGTGCCAAAATATTTTAAGGCATTTTTAAAATTAAAAATTTATTTTAAAATAGTAAACAAAATTTATTTTTCCTTATCTCTTATTAACTATTAACTAATTAAATACAACAACAATGATGCATTATTTTATTTAGTGGGAACCACGACATAAATTAAATTTTACCCTAATATTCTATTCAATTTTTTTAATCTCGAGGTCTTTATTAAAGGTTTCTTTTATAGTTTTTATAAATTTTCTTCTACCTTTAGTTGTTTGACTCATTTTCATCTGATATACTCTCTTAAAAATAATCAGCGAGTCTTCTCTTTACATGTTCAAGCTATATAAGGGTTTGTGTGGTAAAAATAGCGGTTGACTGATAAGCTAGCTGATAGTTTATAGCTTATGACTGTGTTTACCCAGAAAAATGGTAAACAAGCGCTAGTTTCCTTTTTAAAGGTTACTTTTGCGGAATCAACTAGAATACTCCAGGACTAATTGCTTTATTTTGTTATATTATGTGTATCTGGTTTGTATTGAATGCAACAATAACTTTAAAGTAAAAGTAAACACTGAAATTAAAGGCTTTAAAGTAAATAAAAGCAATAAAAGAGCAGTAAATGTGCACTGAAAATGAGATTTAACGTAAAATGATTGCATAAAATCAAACTGGTACGCATACATACATTCCAAAGTTGCACTCGTCACTCATTATTGCATAGAGATTTGAGTTTACTTGTGTTTTGTAGATAATGCGGACCCCTAAACTGTTCCTATTGAACTTGCTTAAATAGTAAAAATAAGATAACTACTACTAACGGTTGACTGTCATCAGCCGACACGTGTCTTCGACATGCAGCATCTTCGATGTATAAGGCCTCCACGCGTCTCTTGTAACTGCTGAAAACCGTCTCCTTTTAACTTCTAATACCTCTCGACTTCCACTTTAGTTTCTGCAGCAAAATTCTTAAGTCTTCGCATACTTTTGGTCGAACGCCGAAGCCTCTGATAATCTTTCTAGTCGAACAGCTTCGACTACTAAGCATTACTTAGTCGAACCGCTTTGACCCAAATAGCAATGTAGTTATTTAATTGAGGCCCAATTACCAATTTAGGGCCTTTCTACCAAATTGAGGCCCAATTACCAATTTTGAGCCCCAGTTGCCCATTTATTGGTAAGTCGAAATCCTAGGGTAACAGACTGATGGCTGGTGGCTTATAGCGGATGATTGATACTTATAGCTTCTAAGCTAATTGAATTGTTTGGAAAAATTAGCGGTTCAATTAACTTATAAATGTAAAATGACATAAAAGATATTTAATATATAATTATTTTATTTTAACTTAAAATAAATTATAAGGGTTAAAAATGAATTTTAATTAAAATAATAAGGATAAAAAAGGAAGAAAAAATAATAAGCTATAAGACATAAGCTAAAACGCTATTTGAAATAGCGTCTGGAAGATAAGCTATAAGTTAGTAAAATAAGCTATAAACTCGTGACGAAAAGACCGTTATCAAATGGGTCTAAACTATCATTTGAGCTTATAAGACATAAGCTATAAGCTCGAAAACATGTCTTACCAAACAGAGCCTAACTCTATTTTCCACCATCTTTTTCTACTATAGGTGGATACCCCATTACTTTATGTAATATTGTCATTTCTAATCTTAGTCTGCTTAGTTTTAGAACACGTTCAACACAACATTATCATCTTTTCTACACTTACTTTGTTCTTGTGTTGATTCTTAATCGTCAAACATTCTGTCATATTCAATATCGCAGGTTTTATTGCTGTCCGGTAAAATTTTCCATTCAATTTGAGTGGTACTTATGTGTCACATAAAATTCTCAAGGCTCTCCTCCCAAATATCCCAGCTTGAATTTGATGGTTTATTTTCCATTCTATTTAATGTCATTTTGTATTACGGAACTAAGATATTTGAACCTCGTACCTCGTGGGATGATATGAGCTAGGTTAGAAACACTTCTTCGTTTGTTAAACTTATATTTTATATACTCTGTCTTACTTTTGCCAAGGCAAAAGTCATGTGTTTCATAGACTCGTTTCTAAGTCTTCAACCTCTCAATTAAATCTTTTTATAACTCTCCTAGTAGGACTATATCATCTACCAAAAACATATGTTTTGGTGCTAGTTATTGGATGTGTTATGTGAGTACATACAAAGTTAAATTAAAAAGGTAGGGGTTTAGTGTTAAACCTTTGTGAAATCTTATTATAATGGGAAAATCATCCATCTCTCCATCATATTGGCATATTAGTCGATACCTCCTTCATATATATTTTTAATAACTAGAATATAATTAATTTAAATCATTTTCTTTTTTAAATTTTTTCACAAAATCTCTTTAAACACTCTATTATAGTCTTTTTTTGAGTCAATGAAAATTAAGTGCAATTTTATTTACAGATAATCAAAATTAATCAAGAAAATAAATGTTGCATAAATCCCTAAGTTAATTCTTATTATCACATAAATAAAATTTATTATTTACTAAATTTTACTGATTTATATAATTGTGAAATTAAAAGTACACCTATAATAAAAAGTAATGTTTATTTTATATATAAAAGAAGGGCAGAAATAGTCCATCAAACTACAGAAAATGATGCTATTAAAATGAATACGAAATACCAAGTTGATATTAAATCACTAAAATGCACCAAAGCAAAAAAAAAAAAGCATCCTTCAAGAGGAGCACTAAGAACACTCCACCACAAGAACTAGTAAGAAGACACTTGAACTGCTATTGGTTTAAATGTAGAATATAGTTCACCACGAATAAGAGAAATTACAAGAGTTAGACATAGAACTACAACAAAATATCATTTCCATGCTAAGAAAATGCTCTTTTATTCCAAATCCTTCACATTTATTGATGAATCAAAAAAATTTACATCATTATGAATAAAGAGATAAAAATATCAAAAAAAAGACATAGGAATGCTAGGGAGTTTGGATCTATGTTGTTGTAAGTATAAGGTCGATGATCCTACTAACTGTTCTAATGTTTTGATGACGACAACACTAATGATTATTGAAGTCGTTGGCAATAATTTTTCAACTCTCTGATGATGGTGACCAAACTTAAAAATATCTCATATATCATTAAGTAGGAGACTCAAGATTCCATTGAAGTGCTTATATAACCGATGTATCTGGAAAAAAATCTTGAAAGTCTCATAGTTGTGAAAGAGAGAAAGTCTGAAAGCTCGCATGTTCGTGTATGTTTGAGTGATAAGAGTTATGTGAAAGTAGAGGAGTAACTCACAAGATACTAAGAATCTGTTTGGTAAGACACAATTTTAAGCTTATAGCTTATAAACTCATATGATAATTTAGATTTGTTTGATAACGGTCTTTTCATCACGAGCTTATAACTTATTTTTCTAGCTTATAGCTTATTTTTATCCTTATTTTTTCTTCCTTTTTTACCCAAGTTTTTCTCAACCTCTCGCCGGCCACTACCGTTGCGACTCCGACGCCATCTGACCTGATTTTTTTTTCTTCTGTTTTCTAGTTTTCAAATTTTTGGCATAATTTCCGAATTTTTTTATTTTTACGATTTATATAATCTACAAAATATATTTTTTTTCTCTTAATCAACAAAGATTTTAAAACACACTTCGACATTAAAAAAAAATTACTACAAATATTTAAAATTTTTCAAAATAAAGATGTGTAAGAGAAATTCTTCTCTTTTTTATAAATATTTTTACATAGACAAAAAACAATGTACTACAATTTATATCAAGTCAAAATCATCTTTTATAAATTATCTTTTATAAATTAAGTTAGCATTACCCTTATGTATATTTATTACACATTTGAAAAACATGTATGTACTTTATTTGATAAAAAAAAATGAATTTCGAAAAGAGTGGCAGAGTAAACATGGTTTGCAATTGCATTACTCTATATTTGAAATGAGACATGTGTTTATTACACTTTTGAAAAACATGCATGCTTTTTTTAAAAACATTGAATATAATTCAATTATCAAAGAATTAATCATTAGACACAAATAATTTCATAATATTAAAAAATTGACTAAAATTTCAATAGACTAAAAAATATTAAAGTAAGTAACTTGTGATATTAAGTACATGTTAGAAAAATTCATATATAAAAAATTTGTATTAAAATAATATAAATTATAAACTTCAAATAAAAATAATATACAGGAAGAATATATATATATATATATATATATATATATATATATATATATATATATATATATATATATATATAATCAGGTTTTATTTATGATCGACAAAATTAATTTTTTTTAAAATTTGAAAACCATATATATATATATATATATATATATATATATATATATATATATATATATATATATATATATATATATATATATATATATATATATATATATACTTTAATAAATACATTCTTTATTATTTCACATTAATTTTGTTTAGCATTAATTCAGAATAACAAATTTTAATAACCATTAAGATATTTTATGTTTTTTATTATTATAAGGAATGCACTAATTCCATTATCTTATCTTACAAATTAATATGTTTTGTGTTTTATTATTCAAAATAAGTAAAAAATTTATAAATTGTTTTATTTGACCCGTCCAACAAATTTTATATTTAAAAAGAGTTTTATCCTTCATATTAAGGTTATGTTTGATAAAAATAACGGTTGAGTAATAAATTAACGGATAATTTATAAGTTATGACTGATGACTGATATCTTATAACTGATAAGTTAACTAAAGTATTTGGTAAAATTAACAGTTCAATTAGATGATAAATTAAAATAGCATAAAAGACATTTAATATATAATTATTATTTCTTAAATAAAAATTAATTATAAAAGATAATAGTGGATTTTAGTTAAAATAATAAGAGTAAAAATGAAAGAAAAAAATGATAAGTTATAATCTATAACTTAAAACAACGCTCTGAAAAATAAGTTATAAGCTAGTAAAATTAGCTATAAGATTGTGATGAAAAGACCGTCACCAAACAAGTCTTTTATTGTTATTTGAGCGTATAAACAATAAGCTATAAACTCAAAAAATATCTTGTGAAACACAGTCTAAGTAATTTATTATCATTTATTCAATACAACAAATTTCCATAATCATTAAAATATTTAAATTATTTGATTAATCGAAATTTAGGATAAGATAATATATTTTTCACGTATTGTTTCTCTTATTATTTAATGTATTTTATCCCTTTCAAAAACTATGGTTACAAATTAGATATAAAGTTTAATATATGAAACATAATATAAATATATAATATATCAATTTTCAAACATTTTATGTTTATTACACTTTTCTATATATCAACTCAAATTTTATATAGAAAAAAAACCATGTACAATCTCTAGCAACACAAAATTATTTTTGAAAATTAAATTTTATTTAAATACTTATTTTATTTGGGATGAGAGACATGCATGTATTTTATTCGATAAATAAATGAATATTCAAGAAGGTGATAGAGTGAATATAGTTTGCATTACTCTATTTGGGATGAGACATATATTACACTTTTGAAAAACATGCATGTTTTTTTTGTTAAAACATTTATTATAATTTCAATAGAATAAAGGACTAATCATCAGACTAAAACAATTTCAATAGACTAAAAAAATGTACTAAAATTTCAATAGACTAAAAAATTATATTTTATGTGTTAGACTTGTTCATGCATAAATTGAATCCCAAAGTGCTAATCAGGTTTTATTAAATTTTGAAAAAAAAGGAAATTTTCATTTTGAAAACCATATATATTTTATAATAAATATAATATACTTTAATAAATTCATTTTTATTATTCCATATTAATTTTGTGTATCATTAATTCAATATAACAAATTTCCATAATCATTAAAATATTTTTTTTTATTCTAAAAGGAATGTACTTATTCCATTAAATACAACCTTATCTTACAAATTAATATGTTTTATCTCTTATTATTCAAAATAAGTAGAATTTATAAGTTTTAATTCATTGGCCCAAAATTAGAAGTTGTTTGTCCTTTTAATTGATGTCAATATATTTGTCATAAAAAGCATTATTATCAATTTATTAATTAATAAATAGTATGAATCAGTGAAGATCTTAATTTTAAACCACCATTTCAAAATAATATTACTTTTATATAAAGTATTAAAAATTGTAGTCCTTTGAATATATATATGCCGTTATATATAGATACATTTGAAGCATAACATAACACTATATTCTTTAATTTCATTGATATTTACAATGATCATGTTAATATCATTTCTAGCTATTGCTATCACACTCATTCTCCCCTTATTCCTATATGCTTTTTACCAAACACTATACCTCAAAACTCCTGCCTTCACAAATTGGCCTTTTGTTGGTATGCTACCAACATTCCTTTGGAACGTTTCACGTATTCATGAATTTCAAGTCCAAATGTTGAAATCAAAAGGTGGCACAGTTGAGTTCTTAGGACCTTGGTTTACCAAAATGAAAGCTGTAATCACAGCTGATCCAGAGAATGTCCACCACATTATGAGCAAGAGTTTCGACAACTTTGTGAAAGGCGATTTGTTTCGCGAGATGTTTCAAGCTTTTGGTGAAGGTATTTTCACTACCGATTCACATGAATGGAAATACAATAGAAATCTTCTTCAATATCTTTTCAAACAAAGGAGTTTTGAAACTTTTCAAGAGAAAGTCATTCACAACAAAGTTGAGAAATCATTGATTCCACTATTGAATCATGTTGTTCAACAACAAAAAGAGTCCATGGTTGATTTACAAGATATTTTCAATCGTTTCACTTTTGATAATATTTGTTTGATAGTTCTTGGAAATGATCCTAACTGTCTTTCCGTAGATTTTCCTGAAATCGCGGTTGAGAAAGCTTTTAACCAAGCGGAAGAATCCATCTTCTATAGACACACTGTGCCAGGGTGTGTTTGGAGGTTGCAAAAATGGCTTCAAATTGGCGAAGAGAAAAAACTGACCGAAGCATGCAAAGTATTTGACAAATTTCTATATGATTGTATAGATTCAAAGCGCGAAGAGCTTTTGAAAAATTGTAACAAAAGTGAGAAAAATCATCAGGTTGATTTGCTAACGGCGATGATAGGAGAAGAAAAATCAAAGGGGAGTGAAAGTGGTGACAAGTTTCTAAGAGATTCCGCATTCAATCTCTTTGTAGCGGGGAGAGATACTATAACTTCCGCGCTTACATGGTTATTTTATCTTGTTGCTACACATCCATTAGTGGAAGCTAATATTCTGAAAGAGATAAAAGAAAATTTTGGACACAAAGAGAAGCCTTGGATTTTAAGTGTCGATGAGACGAAAAAGCTTGTTTATCTTCATGGTGCTATATGTGAGGCTCTAAGGCTTTTTCCTCCTGTACCTTTTGAGAGAAAGGAAGCAATTAAAGCAGATATACTTCCAAGTGGTCATCATGTTTATCCTAATAAGATGATATTGTTTTCTTTATATGCAATGGGGAGGTTTGAAGATATTTGGGGAAAAGACTGCATGGAGTTCAAGCCAGAGAGGTGGATTTCTGAAAGGGGAGGCAATGTTTATGTTCCATCTTACAAATTCTTTAGCTTTAATGCTGGGCCTAGGACTTGTTTGGGAAGAGACTTGGCTTTCCTTCAAGTTAAGATGGTGACTGCTTCTATTTTGTGGAATTATTGTGTTCATGTTAAGGAAGGTACTCGTGTTACTCCAAGTCTTTCAATTGTACTTCTCACAAAAGAAGGTCTCAAGGTTAAGATAACAAAAAGAGAAAATTAGTTTGGTTGATTTATACCTAGAAATTTCAAATATTTTCTCAAGTTATGGAATATATTTGAAAGCTAGTATTATCAATGAAATAAAGTATGATGAATTGTATTTATCTAAAATTTTAAATGTATTTATTGAAATAAAGTGTGGTAAGATTAATATTTTAATTATTTGTTTTATTTATATAACAGCATAGATAAAAAAAATCTTTTGTTTTGGAAAATTGATTTCTTCTAATCGTAATGAGATCACGTGAAAACCGCTTATTAACACTATCTTTAAAAATTTGACTCATCGGATAATAAGTATGTTAACCCAGATGGAAAAGTTTTCTCGTTAAACTCTGTTCGTTACTCTATTCCCATTTTATTCATCTCTCAAAATTTCTATCCAAGTTTAGTGAGACTTCAAAGGAATTTTCTTTAGAGAGGAGTTAAACGTACCTATAAGATTTCTTAGGTTCCTTGGCTAGAGGTGTGCAAGCCAAAAAAGCATGGAGGTTTGGGTGTGAGGAATCTATGGTTGGTTAATTTGGCCTATCTTGCTGGGTTGAGATAGAGGTTGCTCAAAGATACTGGGCCTGGTTCGTCATTCTTTCTATTACGTATGAGTCTAAGTGGTTTATTAATTTGCTAGAGGTAGGTCGCCAAGTTTTAGATCTTCTTTGATATGATGGAAGGGGATTTCACTCCTTTGCTTTGACTCAACACTATCTCTGTCTGATTTATTAAGGATGAGAAAGTTTGGTTATGGGGTTTCCACCTATTCTTGGGAGGACTCATGATAAGGATCCATTCCCATGAGTGTTCATTTTTCTAGGCTTTACTTGCTTTTGAACTAGTGTATGTAGAAAATGGGAAGCTTGGGTAGTAGTGAAATAGTTCATCGATCTAGAATCTCACGTGAAGAATGAATGTTTTTGTTTGGGAATCTAAGTTGGTGGAAATTTTGGTTGTAGTCAATGACAGATTTATCTTCTCCGTTGAGGAGGGTATGTGGTTTTGGCCCGATGATAAGGATGATAAGTACTATGTTAAATTAGACTATTCTTCCTTTCTCCACCATTTCATGGATCAAAGTAATCTCTTTCCTGTATTTTCTCAGGTGTTGCCCATTGTTTGGAAGATTTGAGCTCCTTCTAAGGTTATTTTTTCTTCTGAAAGTTACTTAAAGATAGGATTCCCACACAGTATAATCTTCTCATGTGTAACGTGACTTTAGGGAAGCCTTTTCGCATTTTTGTTACCTCTAATGTCACAATTACTCTTTGAAACAATATCTTTAGGTGACTAGGTTAAATATTCGCCTTATCTAGACAATTAGACCCATTGTTCTATGTTGTTAGATCATTTGGATGTTCTTTTAGAGTTTGAACAAACTTAACCTTAGTTTGATATTATGTGTTACGGGCTATATGCAAATCATGAATGAGTTCATTTTTTTCGGATTAATCACTTTAGGTAAGACTTTCTATGCTTCCTTCCCTTTCTTAAAGTGATTGAAGAATCTTGTCTTATGTGTAAACTAGTATTCGTCCTAGAGGGTTTGTGATGTCCAAGTTTTGAGCTTCGTGGTTGGGCGGTTTTGATGTTTTATCCTATTGTTTTTCCCCCTTTTGTTGGGTTTTTGGATTTTCAAATGGTTGTTGTTTGACTTGTTCTATTATTTTTATTTTTTTTGCTTTCTTTTCTTTTTAGTTGTGTAGAATACGTATGCTACATTTTTCAACCTCGTGTATTTATCTTTCGTTATCTCTCTCTCTCTCTCTCTCTCTCTATATATATATATATATATATATATATATATATATATGTGTGTGTGTGTGTGTGTGTGGGGGGGGGGGTGGGGACTAGAAATGATGGATATGAAATTGTGAAGTCAAATCGTGTGATGGATAATACTCTCTGACGCAATAGAAGAGAAGGGGAGAAGGTGACCTACAAGGTGAGCACTCCAACACCTAAATCAGTCAATAAATCTACATAATGGTGCAACTTATGGTTAAAATATACTTTTAGATATGTTGTGGGATACCTATTATATGGGAGACTTTTAGAACTGCACCATGTTTCCTGGCATGGAATGCGGAAATCCATTAGATTATATCTAACACTGTTTAGTTGCCTGTAATGTGGATCGAGTATGGATCTAATAGTTGCAGGTGCACTGAAATCTTAACCCTTTTGTGGATAAGCCTTTGGACAAACAACTGAGCCTACCTTTTATTAGGCCTATGGAGGACCCAGTAAAGTTTTCGCTAAGGCTCGCTAGTGTGCAACAATGAGAAGTTTACCAAACATCTGGTCGTCGTTGTCTTGGGTTGGGATCTTTGTGTTTGGCTCTATTCTTGCAAAATTGGAAAAGATTTAGGGAGCCAGAGTGAGTGCCCTTGGGATTTTGCAACTTCCTTTGATATTCTCTATTTAAATAGATCCTTCATCTTAGCTTTCTTCCCATGCTTCCGATTTCCTCCAGGTACCATTTCTCTCGCTTTTGTTTGCTGCCATCTCTTCATATTTTTTATTTTAGCAATGGCCTGATAGTGTAAGCAACACTTCATCTTGCACCAGGGTTCTAGATCCATAAATATTGAATGTTACTCCTTTGGTTGTTGCTCAAAACCTTTGCAAAATTGTTCATAGTGATAATTTCAAATCTAGGGGTTTCCATAGAAGATGGTAGCAAACCCTTGAGTCCCTAGTATTATGGAAACACATGTGGTCTCGTGGAAGAAGTTGGAGGGTTAGTCTAGATCGTCCCATTATTAGAGAAGTATGGCTCAATCCTTTTTCTTCTGTGAAGCTCATGGAAGATCTTAGGTCAACCAAGGTGTATCAGGATAATCCGGTGACTCGCTCTTTGTTGGAGCGGTAGAGGGCAAGCAACAAAAGATTTGGAAATATTTATCCGGGAATTATCGTGTCCACAGAGATTGGTTGAGAAAAACTGCCGTTCGACTATCTCGCGTTCTAAGTTTCATGATTTGGGTGCGGAAAGGTAAATGCGGGAAAAGTAAATAAAAGCAGATAAACAATCTCAATAGTCTAAGAGAAAGAGTTATGGAATTGTATTTCGTTCTACCCGTCTAATACTTAAATCCGAAGATCTATCGCTCGACACTCACAATACGCATCAACATCACCGGGCATCAATCGAGACGCCACATCGGTGCCCATGTCTGCAACACCGACGAAAGCTCAACCACACTATTCACATCAGCGATTTCTCCACCGACACAAACAACACGGAGGCATTAAAATCGATACCCACTATGATTGTTAGCCCTAAATCCATGTCTGCAATCCAGAAACTAACAGTTATCATTCCTAATCAAGATCTATGATGCCCATGTCTGCAACACCACAAATCCATAGCATTTAAGCAAAAAGATCAAGAAGAACAACAATGATGATTTGTAAAGCAAATATATAAACGATCCCAAGATCCACAAATATACATACAATAAGAGTAGAAATATACATACAACACCCACCATTGGAATGAAACAAAGGGAAGAGAGAAGATGAACCGGAAAGATCTCATCGGTACAATGGAATCGAGACAGATCCATGATCAATCCACATGGTGTAGCATCCAATGGTGTTTCCTCAAGCTCTAAACTACCAAAAATGGATCAGAGCTCAACTTGTCAAGAAGAGATGATAAAAAAAACCTAAAAAATCTGATTTTACAACATATATACAAAAACTGAAGTCGCAGACCGCGCTAAGCACGCCTACCGCGCAAAGCGGGCTGTTTTTTATTGGTCTTAAACCGCTAGACCGCGCTTAGCGCCAAAAACCCGCGCTAAGCGCCAAAATTTCTGCGAAACTTATCAAAAATGCTCCCAGACTGCGCTTAGCGCGGTCAAGCCCGCTTAGCCCGCTCAACAGAAAAATGAAATCTTATTTTGGCCATATCTTGAGAACCGTAACTCCGATTTGCGCCCGGTTTGAAGCGTTGGAAAGCTTATTCCATGCTCTATCTAAAAATGAATAAATATCAATGAAACTGATGATTTTTCTCATATTTGTTTTAAGCGTTATCCGCCGATGAATTGGTAAAATCGCGTGCTCGCCGCCGTGTCTTCAACACTTTATTCCTCAAAGCATCGAACACGCATAAATACCTACAAAAAGACAACAAAACTATCAAACGGTATATATTTACACGAAAACGTAACAAAACACAAACGATACAAATATACACAAAAACGGGGAATTATTCAAACGGTATTAACAAAAAGTATCGATAAGTGCCACTATTTACAAACACAAAATAACTACATTTTGGCACTTAACAACTCTCCCCAACTTGAATTTGTTTATCCTCAAACAAGGCCAAACACTCAAATCGCAAAAGTAAAAATCCAAAGAATCAAGAATCAACAAAGTTTAGCAAAACGAAATAATTGTACGGTTCAAACAAAAACGTACGAACAAAGTAAATACTTACCACAATCCTACAACGAACATGAAAATGAAACGAATCCTAAGTACAAAAATCATACAAAACATTCTAAAACAAAACAAGCTCAATCACGAATCACGCCTAGCAACAATTCATCGGTAGATGAAAAACACCGAAAGGTGAGGACTTTGACACACACCCGACAAACTTGCAAACAATAGACAAAATTATGCGTTCATCTAAAAGTAGTATTGAAAATGCAACGACACGAATCACAAGGGCTTTCAAGGTTGTAATGTGGCTCGGTTAACAAACAAGTGATAAGTCCTAAAGCTAATCGAAACAAAAACTTACCTAAACCTAAGGGAGTAATTACTTCCACAAAGTTTCAAACAAAGAAATTTCAATCAAACTTCTTCATTAACCACATTTTTCACACCAAACACAATACTTATTAACACAAATCTTATTCCAAACTCTTTTTGTTCTTTTCTTTTTCCAATTTTTTTCTTTTTTTCTTTCTTTTTCTCATGTTTTTTTTTCTTTTTTTTTTACAACCTCACACCAACCACAATATAAGTAAGCAAACATCCTCTCCCCAACTTGAATACAACTATCATCATAATAAGAATACTCCCTACTTTCTAAGGTAAGGTAAAAATTCAAACTATAAATCATAGTTGAGGGTTCAAGAAAACAAAGAATCAACATCCATACACAAATGAAAACCAAACGCTCAAAGACATGCATTAAGCAAAAACAATATGGATATTGACAAAAAGGCTCAAAGGGGTTACGAATGGTCACACTCTCACAAGGTGAATTGACATTTGGCTATGGTAGTTGTGCTCAAAATCAAACAAGTGCCTTGATCACTTTCGCGCATTCACAAATTCAATACAAACGAAAGATTAAACATAATAATATCCAGTTAAAACAAGAAATGTCGGTCACTCGCATATATACACAATGGAAAGCCACCTCACATTTATGGTAAAAAGGGAAAACTAATGTGATTCAAGTCATGAGCAAGTTATGCAAAAAGAATGAATAATATGAAAATTGTACAAATGAAAAGTCTCATAAACATGCTATGCTATAGAAAGCGATAAACGAGTACCTTGCTATGTACAAATTCGAACAATCATTACCACACAATTGGCATGTTGAATCAATCAAAATTGGAGAATTACCAAATGCGATTCCAAGTAATCGGGCCAAAATTTGAGTCTAAACAACAACAAAAGAATTAAAACATACTACTAATAATTACTACTCTATAAGGCCTTGGTGGAAGTGGAAAAAGGCGAGCCGAGTGAACCATTAAAAAGAGTTCACTGGACAAAACTCCCAGGCCGCGCTAAGCGCGGTGAGCACGCTAAACGCGGTGAGCACGCTAAGCGCGCTATACCAGAAAAACCAGAAAACCAGAATTTCCAATGCAGCCTCCACTTACCACCTACACTACTCATTTACAGAAAAACAGAAAAATAAAAGCGTTGGGTGCCTCCCAACAAGCGCTTGTTTTACGTCGTTAGCTCGACGCCTTTTATTGTCTCGCGAATGGCGAGTGACTTCCTCGCAACACGTCAATGCTTTCGCCTCAAATGCAACATAAAGAAAGCGACCTGACCAAACACTTAACAAACGAATCAAAAGCAAAAGTATATACAAGTATGTGTAAAAACACAAATATACATAAAACACAATATTTACAAAATCCTTAATTGGCTAAACAAATTGAAAAGTGAAGATTTAGAGTTTACGAACTATCCGAGTTCAATATGTTTAGCTAACTTCACCTTGCTAAATAGCAAATGTAAAGAGGAACAAAATCAAACACACAAACATGTACAAGTATGAAAACATAAACATGTATATATATATATATATATATATATATATATATATATATATATATATATATAAACACACAAGTATGGAATATGCACAACATATAAGATATGGACATATTTACGAAACTTAAAACACAAAACCATCGCAATGCGATTAATCTCAAAACCAATCCCCGGCAACGGTGCCATTTTGTTGGAGCGGTAGAGGGCAAGCAACAAAAGATTTGGAAATATTTATCCGGGAATTATCGTGTCCACAGAGATTGGTTGAGAAAAACTTCCGTTCGACTATCTCGCGTTCTAAGTTTCATGATTTGGGTGCGGAAAGGTAAATGGGGGAAAAGTAAATAAAAGCAGATAAACAATCTCAATAGTCTAAGAGAAAGAGTTATGGAATTGTATTTCGTTCTACCCGTCTAATACTTAAATCCGAAGATCTATTGCTCGACACTCACAATACGCATCAACATCACCGGGCATCAATCGAGACGCCACATCGGTGCCCATGTCTGCAACACCGACAAAAGCTCAACCACACTATTCACATCAGCGATTTCTCCACCGACACAAACAACACGGAGACATTAAACTCGATACCCACTACGATTGTTAGCCCTAAATCCATGTCTGCAATCCAGAAACTAACAGTTATCATTCCTAATCAAGATCTATGATGCCCATGTCTGCAACACCACAAATCCAGAGCATTTAAGCAAAAAGATCAAGAACAACAACAATGATGATTTGTAAAGCAAATATATAAACGATCCCAAGATCCACAAATATACATACAATAAGAGTAGAAATATACATACAACACCCACCATTGGAATGAAACAAAGGGAAGAGAGAAGATGAACCGAAAAGATCTCATCGGTACAATGCAATCGAGACAGATCCATGATTAATCCACATGGTGTAGCATCCAATGGTGTTTCCTCAAGTTCTAAACTACCAAAAATGGATCAGAGCTCAACTTGTCAAGAAGAGATGATAAAAAAACCTAAAAAATCTGATTTTACAACATATATACAAAAACTGAAGTCGCAGACCGCGCTAAGCACGCCTACCGCGCTAAGCGGACTGTTTTTTATTGGTCTTAAACCGCCAGACCGTGCTTAGCGCCAAAAACCCGCGCTAAGCGTCAAACTTTCTGCCAAACTTGTCAAAAATGCTCCCAGACCGCGCTTAGCGCGGTCAAGCCCGCTTAGCCCGCTCAACAGAAAAATGAAATCTTATTTTGGCCATATCTTGAGAACCGTAACTCCGATTTGCGCCCGGTTTGAAGCGTTGGAAAGCTTATTCCATGCTCTATCTAAAAATGAATAAATATCAATGAAACTGATGATTTTTCTCATATTTGTTTTAAGCGTTATCCGCCGATGAATTGGTAAAATCGCGTGCTCGCCGCCGTGTCTTCAACACTTTATTCCTCAAAGCATCGAACACGCATAAATACCTACAAAAAGACAACAAAACTAT
The DNA here is from genome assembly GCF_029867415.1 of Vicia villosa. Lineage (NCBI taxonomy): Eukaryota > Viridiplantae > Streptophyta > Magnoliopsida > Fabales > Fabaceae > Vicia > Vicia villosa. The sequence continues at coordinate 158,188,862 of NC_081181.1, forward strand.
CAAACGGTATATATTTACACGAAAACGTAACAAAACACAAACGATACAGATATACACAAAAACGGGGAATTATTCAAACGGTATTAACAAAAAGTATCGATAAGTGCCACTATTTACAAACACAAAATAACTACATTTTGGCACTTAACACTCTTATATTAAATCTTTTAGATCTTTGAACGGATGGGAACCTAGCTGCAAAAAAGTTATGGGGCATATAGACATCTGAGGTTATGCTAGGACTTATGACCATTATCTTTTTTATTGACAATGGGGTAGACATAGTTCAGAAGGACCGACAAATTCTTGAATTTATAGTTGATGCTACTCAAAGATTTTGGGTGGAAGTGTAATTGGAGGGGACGACTTTTATCTTCACTAGTGCTCAAAGTTTGTAGGGTTCTTAGTCATACATGGGACCGTCTTCAAATTGGTTTTTTCTTACATTGCACCCTGCAAGAGGATATGTAACTCCTTTGACGGATGTGTGACGCCCCTATATGAATGTCATCTTTCTTGATAGTGGTTCAGGATTTCGTACAACGCCATTGAAGTGGAAGTATTGGACCATTTGAGAATTCCAATTGCATCTAGAAGCGTGGTATTTTGTTAAGGTGTTCTAGTATTGTTGTGAGTAGTGTAGTGGAGTACCGACTTTGAGATTATTTTTTAACATCTTCAATGTAACATGTACTTCTACGAGAGGGGAACAGGATAAAGGGTTTATCTCGATCCCTCAGTAGAAGAAGGTGTTTGATGTTTACCTTAATAGCTCAAATAATTTTAAAGATCGTTACTTCTTGATCACTCCATGAAGTTAGAAAAATTATTCTAGATTATGCGTTCTTTCAAAAACAATCATTCCTCTTTGTGCCCCATTGTTTGGACTCCATCCTAACACGAGAACATAATTAGGTATTGATGATACCGAAATATTCACTGAAGGATCCTTACATCCTTCAAGGCAATCAAATGTTAGACATGTCCCTGAGTTAAAGAGGTGTCTAATTTTATTAGGGACTTTAAATAAAAAATGCTATAGCTTTAAGGCTGAAAGTTATGTGTTGAACTTTTTTTAGAGGCTAAATAATTGTGATGAACTGAGAAAGAGTCAAGAGTTATCTCTATATACTCAAAGGAATCATTACCATTGCTGAAGTTAATACAACTATCAAATCTGACAGAGATCAATGAGTTTTAAAGCATAAAAGTTTGGGACACATGAGTGAAAGAGGTTTAAAAGAAAAGTAAACAAGGATTTATTAGTGATGCTAAATTGGAAAATGTAATTGTTGTGAATTCAATGCCACGAACAAAGTATAATAGGGAATTAGGGAAGAGAATAAGAACACAAGAATTGGTTATAACTGCTATTCTTTCACTTTTTCTTAAAACAAGATTACAAGTTTACAAGAATAACAAATAACCTCTCTCACCCTAAATTAGGATTTGCAGCTTAGCAATGATGAGAGACTAGTATGCTATTTATAATAAAACCTAACATACTAACTAATGGGCTTTTTCAGCAAGGCCCATTACACAAGCCAACTTAATAAACAAGCTAACTTAACAAATTAGGGTTTAAACACTAAAACCTAATTTAACATGCTAACAACCCTAGCATCTTCGACATCTGCATGCTAGACCCATCTTCGACTACAGCATGCACACTTCGACACCAGCATGTGAACAATCCTTCGACTTCATGCTTAACTCTGTCGAACTGTCGAACCAAGAAGCTACCCTTCGACAATACTAGAGTTCGATCCAATATCTCACAAATCTCCACCTTGGACCTAACTCTACAACGTCAAGGAACAAACTAGCTTTCTTCATGCAGCTTTATCAACTGCATACAGTGGAAAAACTTGCAACTCGGCAATGTCTTGGTGATCATATCAGCAGCATTGTCTTCAGTCGAAACCTTCAGCACTTGGACTTCTCCACGCTCGATTACTCCTCTGACGAAATGCAGCCTCACATCAATGTGCTTAGTTCGCTCATGATAGGCTGAATTCTTCGACAGGTGTATTGCACTTTGACTATCACATTTAACAGTGATACCTCGACCTTGAAGTTTCAGCTCATTCGCAAAACCTTCAAGCCACAATGCTTCTTTCACAGCTTCAGTTAGGGCAATATACTCCGCTTCAGTGGTTGATAGAGCAACAACCTTCTGAAGTGTTGCTTTCCAACTAATTGCAGTGCCAAACATAGTGAAAACATATCCAGAAATAGATTTTCTGGAATCCATACAACCTGCATAATCAGAGTCGACATATCCTTCTATTACTGCTTTACTATCTTTACCCAAGGCTCCACCATAAATTAGGACTCTATTCAGAGACCCATTTATGTACCTTAAAATCCACTTCAATGCTTGCCAGTGAGCCTTTCCAGGATTCGCCATGTATCTGCTTACAAGACTTACTGCGTATGCTATGTCGGGTCTAGTACAGACCATAGCATACATCAAAGAACCGACTATATTAGCATATGGGATGCTATTCATATAGGCTCTTTCGACATCAGTACTGGGACACTGATCAATACTCAGCTTGAATTGAGGGTTTGTTGGAGTCACAACTGGCTTCGAATTCGACATACCAAACTTTTCAAGAATCTTCCGTAGATATGCCTCTTGAGATAGGCATAACTTCGACTTCTTTCTATCTCTTCGAATGTCAATTCCAAGAATCCTGGAAGCAGCTCCCAGATCCTTCATATCGAACTCCTTATTGAGTTCAGCCTTCACCATCATCACATCTTCGACACTGTTGCTTGCTATGAGAATATCATCCACATAAAGCAACAAAATAACAAATGAATTACCAGGTCGAAATCTGAAGTAAACGCAGTGGTCGAACTGACTTCTAATGAAACTTATGCGTGCCATGAACTTGTCGAATCTCCTATTCCACTGTCGAGGAGATTGTTTCAGACCATACAAAGATCTCTTTAACTTGCACACATAATCTTCCTTCCCCTTTTCGACATACCCTTCAGGTTGCCTCATCAGGATCGTTTCATCTAGATCACCATACAAGAACGCAGTCTTCACATCCATCTGTTCCAGTTCAAGATCGAACTGTGCCACCATGGCAAGCAACATTCGAATGGACCTATGCTTTACAACAGGAGAAAACACATCATTGAAGTCGACACCTTCTTTCTGAGTGAAACCCCTTGCAACTAACCTTGCCTTGTATCTTTTCGACGTCACTCCTTCAATTCCTTCCTTAACTTTGAAAATCCATTTACAGCTGACTAACCTTGCCCCAGCAGGTTTCTTGATCAGTTCCCAAGTGTGATTATCATGAAGAGATTTCATCTCATCATCCATGGCCTTCAGCCATTCAGTCTTATTTTGACTCCTCATAACTTCCTTATAATCTCTAGGTTCATCATCAAGAACCTCACTGGCAGAGATTAATACATAAGCTATAAGATCTGCATACCCAAGTCTCTGAGGTGGTTTGATGACTCTTCTCGACCTATCTCTCGACAATAGGTAGTCATCGTCAGTTTCCTCAACTTCCTCAGCATCTTCTGCTTCTTCTTCGACTTCATCAGGGACATGCAATTCAGCATCAACATGCTCCACCTCAACAGGAATCTCTACCTGTTCCAGCTCTTCGTCAGATGTTTCTGTACTTCGACCAACATCACCAGTTTTCTTAAAAGCCATTTCAGCTTCATTGAAAACAACATCTCGACTGGTGATACACCTCCTGTGACCTGGCTCTAGGCACCATAGCCTATAAGCTTTGACTCCTTCAGGGTATCCCATGAACATGCATTTCAGAGCTCTAGGTTCGACCTTGTCTTGCCTAATGTGAGCATAGGCTACGCAGCCAAATACTCTCAGTTTGTCGAGATCTGGTGGATGTCCCGACCAAACTTCTTCAGGTGTCTTCATATCTAACGCTGTCGAAGGACATCTGTTTATCAGATATGTTGCTGTCGAAACAGCCTCAGCCCAGAACACCTTCTTTAACCCCGCACTAGTCAACATGCATCTGACTCTCTCCAAAATAGTTCGATTAAATCTTTCAGCCAAACCATTTTGCTGTGGAGTACCTGCAGTAGTTCTATGCCTTGCAATACCAGAGGCAGCACAAAAACTGTCGAATGCCTCATTGCAAAATTCAAGGCCATTGTCGGTTCTCAACCTCTTGACCTTTCTGCCAGTCTGATTTTCAACCAGAGTCTTCCAACTTTTGAAATTCTCAAAAGTTTCATCCTTAGTCTTCTGGATGAATACCCATAATTTTCTGGAATAATCATCTACTATGGATAGAAAATACCTTGCTTCTGAATGTGATGGACACCTTGCAGGCCCCCAAAGATCAGCATGGATGTAGTCAAGGGATCCATGTGTTCTTTGTTTGCCTTTGTTGAACTTCACTCTGCAAGATTTTCCAAGTACACAGGGTTCACAAAACTTCAGCTGTTCGACTTTGTCTCCACCAAGAAGATTTTGTTTCCCTAATTCGACCAGACCCCTTTCACTGACATGGCCCAATCTCATGTGCCAGATTTCTGTCTTCGACAACGGTTTCGTGGATACAACATTTGTCGAACCACTTACAACTTCAGCCTCAAGGGTATACAAGCCTTGTTTCTTCACGCCTCTCAAGACTTCCTTCGACCCCTTCATGACTCTTAGGATACTTTTCTCTCCTTGGAAAACATATCCTTTCTTGTCGAATTCACCAAGAGAAAGCAAATTTCTCTTCAAATCAGGAACATACCTGACTTCAGTCAACAACCTTATTGACTCATCATGGAGCTTGACTCTCACAGATCCAACACCTGCAATCTTGCAAGCCTTGTTGTTTCCCAGCAATACTGATCCACCATCTTGATCACACAATTCCTCGAACAAGTCTTTGTTTGGAGTCATGTGCCAAGTGCAACCTGAATCCATAATCCACTCCTTCTTAGAGTCACTGCTTGAAACCACAAGAACATCAGATGATTCGAAATCATCTTGAACAATGGCAGCGTTGCCATTATCCTTACCTCCGTGATATTTCAGGCGTTCAGGGCACACCTTTCTTGTGTGACCCTCCTTCTTACAATGGTAGCATCGAATGCCAGATGCTTCGCCACCGTAAGACTTCGACTGGCTTTTGCCTTTCTTCTTGTCAAACTTACCATCCTTTCGTAAGAGTTTTCCTTTAACGACCAAACCTTCGCCAACAGTCGAAGGTTTATGCTCCTTTCGTTCATTCAAGTCCTTAGAGTACAAGGCTGATTGAACTTCTTCAAACGTCAGGGACTCCCTTCCATACAAGAGAGTTTCTTTGAAGTGAGCATGTGATCGAGGCAAAGAACACAATAGTAGCAGCGCTTGATCTTCATCATCGATCTTCACATCAATATTTTCAAGATCAAGAATCAGCTTGTTGAACATATCCAACTGCTCAGCCAATACTTTGTCTTCAATCATCTTGAATGAATACAAAGCTTGCTTCAGGTAGAGTCGATTTACCAGCGATTTGGTCATATACAAACTTTCAAGTTTCACCCATAACCCTGATGCCGTCGTCTCCTTTGATACCTGCCGGAGAACCTTATCACCAAGGCTCAACAGAATTGTGCTGTGTGCTTTCTCGATCATAGTTGTCTTCTCCGCTGCCGTTAATGCAGCATTCATGGCTGCCTCTCCCTTCAACGCTTCCAAACAACCCTGCTGAACCAGTAGGGCTTTCATCTTCAAGCGCCACAGACCGAAATCATTCACTCCGGTGAATTTTTCAATCTCATACTTTGTTGACGGCATCTTCTCCACGCTCACCGCACCAATTTGTTGTGAATTCAATGCCACGAACAAAGTATAATAGGGAATTAGGGAAGAGAATAAGAACACAAGAATTGGTTATAACTGCTATTCTTTCACTTTCTCTTAAAACAAGATTACAAGTTTACAAGAATAACAAATAACCTCTCTCACCCTAAATTAGGATTTGCAGCTTAGTAATGATGAGAGACTAGTATGCTATTTATAATAAAACCTAACATACTAACTAATGGGCTTTTTCAGCAAGGCCCATTACACAAGCCAACTTAATAAACAAGCTAACTTAACAAATTAGGGTTTAAACACTAAAACCTAATTTAACATGCTAACAACCCTAGCATCTTCGACATCTGCATGCTAGACCCATCTTCGACTACAGCATGCACACTTCGACACCAGCATGTGAACAATCCTTCGACTTCATGCTTAACTCTGTCGAACTGTCGAACCAAGAAGCTACCCTTCGACAATACTAGAGTTCGATCCAATATCTCACAGTAATTATTTTCAAACATTGGGTGTTGGGCAAGCAAACCAAAATGAAAATTGCAATTGAAACTCACAAGAGTAAAGATAAGCTGAGCTAAACTCATTTAGATATATAGGGTCCATCTATAATTCCTACACATAGAAGTAATATATAGCTCATAAAATTCATTGATGAATTATGTAGAAAGGTTTGGATATATCTACTAAAATATAAGGATGAACCATTCAAAACCTTTGTTGAATGGAAAACTAAGGTGCAAAACCAATGTGATAGGAAAGTTAAGGCTCTTAAGGCCGACAATGACATTGAGTGTTGCAATGAAGAGTTCAATGAATATTGTAAAAGCCAGAGAATATTTGTTCATGGGGCTTGGATCCTCTCCTAACATGGGATATTCTGATATATGTCGAAGGTTTTAGAATATGATCAAAGGGTAAGAAGAGATGTATAATCAACAAAGATGTCAAATTTAATGAACAAGAATTAGTTAAAAGTCATGAAACTCATGAAGTAATTGAAAATGACTCAATTTATGATAATCATCAAATTGAGTATAGAAACCATATTTTTCCTAATCTCTATTATATGGATAATATTTCCGATGATCAAAGTCTTTCCAGAGATAAAAAGAAGCTCCAAATTTACAATTTTATTGATATAAGTTGTATCAACATCTTCCAACAACACTTTATTATCTTTAGTAGTTATGTATGATTTGAACATAACATGATCAAAGAATACATGGGCAAGTTGCTCTTCAGTTGTTGGATTTTTTTATGGTTACCATTCTTGTTGCAGTTAGCGTTGAAGTTCTTTTTTCTGTTGCATTTCTGATTTTTCAATAGACATGTCTAACATAAGGCATTTCACAACACTGCCAATATTATAAAAAAATGTTATTTTTTCAATTTAAAAATAAAACGTTTCACAACACTATTTAATATTGTTAATTGTGTACACAACATGCTTTGATGTGTGCCATACGATCCAAAACGTGTGCAAAACAGACTGTAGTATGCTAAGAGGATGATGTGTAAACTTCGAATTCTTTTTTATTACAAAAAATAGATAAATTTTTTGATACTAAAAATAGCACTAATATTTAACATCAAGCGACAACCCTCAAGTAGTGATCCGAACCAAGCCAAGTTAGACCGACAACAATCTATGTGTGTGTCATCATATTAACTATTGACATCACTCTTTTTTTAGATAGTGTATTAACCCATTACTACCACTGTTTTAAAAACCGAACAAATAGATCGAACTGATCAAATCAAGAATTAAAAGGGTCATTAATTTGGTATGATTGTTAGATCAGATAAATTATTAAATCAATAAAAATAGACTAGAATCAACAAAAGTTGATAAAACCCATGAATTGGTAGTTTTAATAAAACAATGGATTATATACTTCTTTTTTTCATCTAATCAAACGATACTGTTTTGATAATTTTAAAAAGATTAAAACTAAAATATACATAAACTTTGTCCAAAACATATTTAAAACAATTTTTTTTCTTTGAAATTAAATTTTTTAGATACTATAGTTATTTTGTTTTGTTCAATTTTTTTTTTATAAAAATCAATTTAATTAACTGAGTTATCTGATTTATTTTGATTTAGTCATGCAATTCGACGAATCATTCAGTGATTTGACTGATAAAATATTGATTAACTACTCCATTAATTTAATGACCTGTCTGATTTTTAAAACAGTATAAACTTTTTAAAAAATTTGAAATTTATTGAAAATTGAAAATTTCTTATAGTGAATCAAAATTATTAATTTATCGATTGAGTTAATAAAATTCAATGTTTACAAGTATAAATAATTATAACAATACTCACTCTTTGAGAAATTGAATCACAATATTGTAATAATAATAATAATAATAATAGTAATAATAATAATAATAATAATAATAATAATAATAATAAATTTATATAATTTTACACTCTATTTTTTCTTTTAAACAAATCTATTTAACAATATGAGTTCTTCCTTAAAAAAATGTGAAATTTCTTTAATAGTCCAAACACCATGTATTATTTTATGAGTGGTATACAATTTCTCTTAAAAAAAAAGATTACTATCTTTTTAATAAATTCAAATATATCATTAAATATGTTTTTAATTCTATAAAATTTGTTTATAAATTAATTTATATAGAAATTTTTATTAATTTTATTTTCTGTTTAGTTTTATAGAATAAAGTTTTAAAAATAATAACTTTATATGGAAATTATATGTTTAAAATATATTTAACCTTTGAATATTATATAAACCTTGATTCAATAATTAACAATACTTAGTCCCATATATTATCATTATGAGTCTAATATATCAATACAGAAATTATATAAAAGTTTAATATTTATTTTTTATTTTTTGAAAAAGTTTAATATATAAAAGTTTAATATTTTTATTAATTAGTTTTTACTCTCTCAAATTAAATATTTATTTATCATTATTGAATGCAACAAATTTCCAAAACCATAAAAACATCTTTATTGTTTTTATTAAATACAGTACATTGTATTTGTTTTCTCATCTTTTCATATCTATCCCTTTTAAAAAAGCTAGTACTCCCTCCGTTCCTTTTTAAGTGTCGTTTTAGAAGAATTTTCTTGTTCCTATTTAAGTGTCGTTTTATAATTTAATGTTATAATTTGTCATTTATACCCTTATTTTTTCAATAACTCCACCTCAAAATTTTCAAATTTTTATTGGAAAAAGGGAGTGTATGATTGAATTTATTTGGAAAAAGAAAAATAAATAAGGGTATAATAGAAAAGTAACTCTAATAATCCACTATATCTTGGTGGAAGAGCTTTTTGCTAAAACGACACTTAAAAAGGAACGGAGGGAGTAGTATTTATAAAAGAAGAGTTGCAAATACGAAAACTATTGAATCAATGTGTTGCGTTTTTATTGGATACAAATTAAATTAGTCAAATGTACGTTGACCGAGAAAACAACTTTCTTGTATTTTTCTTAAAGAAGAGTAGCATTTTTGTTTTTTATTCTTTTAGTATGAAATGGTTATTTTAGATATTAATTCAATTAATTAATTTTATTAATTATGATCTTATTATTATTATTATTTTTTTTAGTTTATCACCATCGGAATAGTCTGCTTCTACTTCTGTAGGTGTATGGAACAAGTGTATACTTGCCACAACCACGGCTAAAGAACACATAATTATGCCCTTCATCATATTTCATATTTTTTATTTAAATTTAATTGAATGTCAACGTGTATAACATATTACATTAATTCACACGCTTATGAATTTAAGTATATATATTATATATATTATACAAAAATCACTTCGGGATCATTTAAGGTATTCTATACTCCTACTCAAACCTAATTTTTATCCATTCCCTTACCTAAAAGTTATAGTTTTAATCTTAAAGGTTCACCTAGTGTATCGAAAAATTCAATCCATTGTATGGAAAAGATTGATCCACCATAGTATCCGAAATTGTTTTCTTTCTCTTGTTTGAAAAATGTGTCTGTGGCGGGAATGGGAGGGTGGCGTAATGGCATTTGGGAATGGGGAAATTGTGGTATTTGGGATAATCAAATTTCTAGCATTGATTTGAGGGCGGTGTGGGATTCTTTCCGGAATTCCATTGCGGGTTGCGGTCCGTTTTTGGTAGGGAAAGATGTGGTTAGTTGGAAGTACTCGGCGGATGGTATCTTCTCTGTGGCATCTTGCTATAGACATTTTGCTAGTATGCGTACTCCGTTTGGACCTTTTGAGAAGTTCAATGAGGCTTTCTCGTTGATATGGAAGATGGAGGTCCCTTTTAAAATCAAAGCTTTTGGTTGGAGGTTTTTTGTGAATAGGCTTCCTTTTAAGGATTTACTTACGGTTAGAGGTATAGCTTTGTCTCAAGATAATTTAAAGTGTGTTTTTTGTGGTTTCGTTCCGGAAAACCGTGAGCACTCCTTCTTGAATTGTAAAGTGGTGGAGGTGGTGTGGAGGGAAATTTCTTGTTGGATTGGGAAGCCTTGGAGTGTCATGGAAGAAGAGTGCAAAAAGAGTTTCATGGAATGGTATTATTTTTGTAAAAAGAAAAAAGTGAAAGTGGGTAAATTAGGTGTTGTGTGGTTAGCTTCTTTATGGATTCTTTGGATTACGAGGAATGGGATATGTTTTCGGAATGAAGGTTGGGATGTGAATAATACGTTATGGAAGATTAAATCTTTGGTTTGGAAATGGTCTTTTATTGGAGAAATTACTCATCCCATTTGTAGTTTTTACGAGTTTAACAAGGATCCATTGTTATTCCTATCGTAAATCTAATTGGTTTGTAATTTCTTTTTGTCGGGTATTTCCCGCTTTCTGTGTAATCGGATTATGAGAACATTTAGTTCTCCGTTTTAATGAAATCTTGCTTACACAAAAAAAAATCACTTAATCCTCTGTCGCTAATTCCTATATGGAAAAATAACTCATATTAATTAAAAATATCCAATTTTAATCATATATTAATTAAAAGAAATAATATCACTTTAATTTTAAGGAATAAAACAAACTTTCCCATCAAATGTAGTTTGACTATTATGCACAATGATATCATCATTTATGATCGTATTCTTACTTTGTTTTGTAACCAAAATTGGGCATTTAAGCTTTTATATAAAGACACATTGGGATTTGGGAGCATGACATAATTACATATCTCTCAAATTCATTGACATTGAAAATGATGATCATGCTAACACCATTTCTAGCTATGGCTATCACATTCATCCTCCCTCTATTTCTATATGCTTTTTACCAAACACTACACCTCAAAACTCCTGCATTCACAAATTGGCCTTTTATTGGTATGCTACCAAGATTCCTATGGAACGTTTCACGTATTCATGAATTTTCAGCTCATTTTTTGAATGCAAAAGGTGGCACAGTTGAGTTCATAGGACCTTGGTTTACCAATATGAATGGTGTAATCACAATTGATCCAATGAATGTCCACTACATTATGAGCAAGAGTTTCGACAACTTTGTGAAAGGCGATTTGTTTCGCGAAATGTTTCAAGCTTTTGGTTTAGGTATTTTCACCACTGATTCACATGAATGGAAATACAGTAGGAATCTTCTTCAATATCTTTTCAAACAAAGGAGCTTTGAAACTTATCAAGAGAAAGCCATTCACAACAAAGTTGAGAAATCATTGATTCCACTACTCAATCATGTTCAACAAAATGAATCGACGGTCGATTTACAAGATATTTTCAATCGTTTCACGTTTGATAATATTTGTTTGATAGTTCTTGGAAATGATCCCAATTGTCTTTCCTTAGATTTCCCTGAAGTTGCGGTTGAAAAGGCTTTTAACCAAGCTGAAGAATCCATCTTCTATAGACACACCGTACCAATGTGTGTTTGGAGGTTGCAAAGATGGCTTCAAATCGGCGAAGAGAAAAAAATGACCAAGGCATGCAAAGTATTTGACAAATTTTTATTTGAATGCATATCTTCTAAACGAAAAGAGCTTATAAAAAATGGTAACAAAAATGAAATTAATGTTGTGAGCGAGAAAAACCATCATGTTGATTTGCTAACCGCGATGATAGGAGAAGAAGAATCAAAGGATGATGAAAGTGGCGACAAGTTTCTAAGAGATGCTGCTTTCAATCTCTTTGTAGCGGGGAGAGATACTATAACTTCCGCACTTACATGGTTATTTTATCTTATTGCTACGCACCCTTTGGTGGAAGCAAAGATTCTTGAAGAGATAAAAGAACTTTTTGGTCACAAAGAGAAGCCTTGGATTTTAAGCGTCGATGAGACGAAAAAGCTTGTTTATCTCCATGGTGCTATATGTGAGGCATTAAGGCTTTTTCCACCAGTACCTTTTGAGAGAAAGGAAGCTGTTAAACCTGATATACTTCCAAGTGGTCATCATGTTTATCCAAATGCAATGATATTGTTTTCCTTATATGCAATGGGAAGGTATGAAGATATTTGGGGAAAAGATTGCTTGGAGTTCAAGCCAGAGAGGTGGATTTCAGACCGAGGAGGTATTGTTTATGTGCCTTCTTACAAGTTCTTTAGTTTTAATGCTGGGCCTAGGACTTGTTTGGGAAGAGACTTGGCTTTTATTCAAATTAAGATGGTGACTGCTTCTATTTTGTGGAACTATTGTGTCCATGTTGTGGAAGGTAATTGTATCACTCCTAACCTTTCAATTGTACTTCTCATGAAACATGGTCTCAAGGTTAAGATAACCAAAAGAGAAATTTAGTTTCAGGTATTTCTCTTTGTAGTAGAAAATATGTCTAAACTATGGATGGTATTTATATATATTCCTATCTAATAACTAAATAATAGTTTCATCAGGGAATAAAAGCATGATGAAATTTATCTATTTAATGTAATGAATATATTTATTTAAATAAAGTTTAGTAAGATTAATGTCTTAATTGTTTCTTTCATTTATATTATTATATAAATTATGTAAGTTAATAACTTTGAAATAATAATTTAGACATATTTAATTAATTTCTTCAATTTTTTTTAATGTTTTTCTCTATTAATTTTATTAATTTTTTTTGTTTTTTAATCAATTTTTTTTTTGAGCAAAAGACAATCAACTCATATCATTTATAAGTAAATGTTCAATACAAGGAGGATGCATATTAAAGAGACTACGCCTAATACAAGAATCGGCCGTCTTATCTAAAGCATATGCAACCAAATTCGTTTGGCGCTTTAAAAACTTAACCTCAAAGTTGGGAAAATTAACCAATAAACTACTAATAGCCAAAATAATAACACTAAACTCAGAGAAACCATTAACAACAGAACAAATGGCATGAATCGTATTTTAGTACAATTTATCTCATATTAATTAATGAACGCATTAATCTTGTAAAAATGTTGCATGAGTAAGAAATTTGATTTAAACCTAGTAATAAGGAGTTAAACTTGTTATTTAAGTTTGTTTGTTAGTTTTGAATAAGCTCGGCACTATTGAAAAGTAATTCAATATTCAGAAGATGGACTGATCTTCTGATGGTTACTCAGAAGATAGTATTTACCAGAAGATGTTATCTGGGTCCCATTAGCTTAGCTGTTTAGTAGTAAGGGTACTTTAGTATTTTGTAGTACTGTACTGTTTGTACCTTAGACTAGTTCACTAAGTTTACTGTTTTAGGGCTTATGTGGCAAGATTTTCTTTTCCTATAAATAGCCTTGTAATAGCTATCATTAATAGAAGAATACAATTTTATTCTCTCATCTCTTTTGCACTGTTATTCTATTATTCTCTTTGTCATCATCTTTATTCATTGTGCACCAACAGGCACTTGTTATACTTTGTATACAAAGTCGTTGTGGTAAAGAAATACATTGGAGAAATACCATTGTATTTTAAAAGTGGCATCATTGCACCGGTTTGATCCAAAACCTATCAAACAGAAAACTGCAATTTTTAGTTATAACTGCCAACTGTTTTTCGCACCACTGCTTCATCTTCTTCTCCCTTCTTGAACTCTGCTCATTTCAAGTCTTTACACTATCTTCTTCACAATGATTGAATCATTGCAATTCATTTAGGGATTGATTTACCATTGGTCAATATTGATGAGGAATTTGATTCGATCAAAAGGAGTATTAGAAATTGATTGAGAACAAGGTCATTGTTGCACCTCCAAATGCAAATAAAAAACAATTGAACCCTGTAGAGAAGAGTAAATTAAAGGATTTGAAAGCCAATTATTACTTATTTCGGTCCATTGATCATTCGATCATGGAAACTATTCTCGTGCGCAATACAACTAAAGATATTTGGGAAGTTATACGTCGTAAGTATTATGAATCTTAAAAAGGTTAAATGGGAACACTTGCACTCTCTATGTCGAGAGTTTGAGGTTCTTTCAATGGGAGAGAATGAAGGAGTTGATGAGTACTTTGTAACAAGGACTGTTATTGCCAATCAAATGACAACACATGGAGAGAGAATGAAGCAAGTCTTGGTTGTTGAGAAGATCCTGGGTTCTATGATAACAAGATTCAACTATGTCGTGTTCTACATTGAAGAGTCCAATGATATTATAACTCTTTCAATTGACGAAATACAAATTAAAATGCTTGTGCATGACCAAAGAATGAATGATCAAAGAGATTTAATTGAAAAACACACTCTAAAATCTCCAATGCAGGAAGAGAGGCTGAGAGAGGAAGAGGAATATTTTCAACTAGAGGCCATGGAAGAGGTAGACAAAATAGAGAACTTGTAAAGTGCTACAAGTGCCATAAACTAGCTCACTATCAAAATGAGTTCCTAATTAGGAAGTGACATGATTCAAGTGTATGATTATATCGAAGTAATATAAAATAGTTATAGTTTCTTAGATACCAGTTCGAGTACCAAGCTCAACTATTTTTGTGTTTATCTAAAACAGTCAATTTTTTAGTTGTTTTGCAAAAATTTGAAAATTGGTTTTAGTAATAATTATATAGAAGGATCTAAGATAATGATTTGTGTCTCTGACTTACTCATAAAAATTTGATTCAGTTAATAACGAGAAATTTATTTGTAGAATATAATAAAAATTAGTAGTAATGTCTATTTTCGTCAACTTATTACAGTGTTCTAAACTAACGAGTTACATGCCTCCCAATGGGACTTTTCTTTTCTCATGTCAGTAAACCTAGACTAATGATTTGCAACTACACTCTCAAACCACTTCTTAGACCTGATTTCCAGATAAAGCTCTTGAAGCAACAAAATTTAACAAATTAATATAGACTTAGCATCCTTTCTATTCAGAAGGTACTTTTTAGTTGCATGATTGGTATTAACATTTATTTTTGAACCAACTAAGTATGAACAAAACTTGTCAATTGCGAACACCACATATAGAAGCTCATTTTTGTTGTTGCATAATTTATTTGTGCCTCATCTAAGGTCATGCTCGCAAGTAAATAACATGTTTCTTTTGTCTTCTTTTGTCCCAAAATAGAGCCTACACCATAATCATTAGCATCACACATGATCTCAAACAGAATACTCTAATATGGCGTTTGCATTATCAATGTAGTGATCAATGCCTCCTCCGTTTTCAGGAAGGATTCTAGGAAATGCTCCTCAAAATTAAATTCAACGTTTTTATGAGCAAATCAGTCATAGGTTTCAAGATTTTGGAGAAATCTTTTATAAATCGGTGATAAAAACAGGCATGGCTAAAAAAGCTTCTAACTTCTCTAACAGAGGTAAGAAGTGTCAATTTTTCTATAACTTCAATTTTTGCTTAGTCTCTTTCGGACAATAAATGCACAAGTGTTATTCCCTCCTTGACCATAAAGTGACATTTGTCCCAATTCATAACTAGATTAACATTAACCCATATCTCAATATCTCTTTCCAAATTGGCTAGAAAGTTTTCAAAATTGATCCATATATTAAAAAAAATCATCCATAAATACTTCCATAATGTCCTCAAGGAAGTCGGAAAAAATTGATATCATGCAGCGCTCGAATGTAGTCGGTACATTACATAGTCCAAAGGGAATCCACTTGTAGGAAAATGAACCATTAGGTCAAGTATATTTCGTATTTTCTTCATTGCTTGGATGAATAAGGATTTGGAAAATCCTGATTATTTATCCATATAACAAAAATATGAATGTTTTTCCAAGAGCTCTAACATCTAATCAATAAATAGGAGTGGAAGATGAACTTTCTTGGTAGCTTGGTTTAGCTTTCAATGACCAATACACATCTTTCACCCTCCTTTTCAATTTTTATTAAGGTTATCTCCTTCTCGTTGTTACTACTTGAATAGGATTGAACCGCTTGCTATTTGAGATTGGGTACATTATCTCAACATTTAGGAGTTTCAACACCTCATTCTTAAAAGTAAAACAATGAAAACATGGAATCTTATTCCATTAACAAAAATATGTAACTAAAATACTATCAAGGTTTGGCTTGAAAGGATGTAACAAAGTTGGTAGTCCTATTGTCCCGGGATGCAAGTTGGTGAAGGATGAAAATGAAAAGGCTTTTGATGCTACCATCTACAAACAAATTGTAGGAGGTCTAAGGTACATTCTAGCTACTAGACCTAACATGGCCTTTTCGGTTTATTTGGTGGCTATATACATGGAGAAATCTACTACATGTAACTACTATTCAAAGAATCCTAAGGTACCTAAAGGGCACATTGGATCTTGGTATCTTGTATAAACACGAAAATTTCTTCACCCACCTCCTAACCTTCTTGCTCACCCCTGGTGAATTTACAACACTACCCCTTGTTTCGGAAGTTCATTTCCGAAAAGGTACTTTTTTTTGAAAAAAAGGTGTTTTCGGAAATGTATCTCCGAAAACGTGTTTTTTTTAATATAAAATATTGATTTCGGAGATGCATCTCCGAAATAAAGTTACATTTTTAGAAAATGTGGTGTTTCGGAAGTTCATCTCCGAACGCACCCCCCTTGGAGAAATTCGGAAATGAACTTCCGAATTTATGTCTGGACAGAAGAAAAATGGAAAACAACAACGATTCGCTTTATTTAATCGGGTGAAGATTTAAACGATAATATTACTGAAAATTAAAGTTACATATTGTTGAACACGGGTAGGTGGGGATGAGTCAACATTTTGATTACGTCGTCCGCCGATCTTTGAAGTTTCGCGTCCAACTCGATCGGGCCTTTCGAAGAAAATCGGTCGAACGTTGTCCACAAAAGCGCTAAATCTTCGTCGTTCTTGATCTCAAAAGGTGTGAACTTAGTGCCTCCCTCGTCGTTAAGCGATGGCGAGCGGTACTCGAGCTTGACAACCTTTCGATTCTCGGGATAGCGCAAAAGCGTGTTGAGCGACGGTATCAACTCCGCAAACGGCGTGTCGCGCGAGAAGCGAAATTGGAACGACATCGGGTAGCCGGTTTCAAAGTAGACGAATGCTAGGTGGGGGTAGGTTTGTGTCATTTGTGTTTTGTGGTGTGAAGAGGATGAAGAAGAGTGTGTGGTATTTATAGACTTATTGGAGCATTGATGGTCCAACAAACCTTATCCTGCCTCAGGGGACATTTCGGAAATGAACTTCCGAAAATAGGAGGCAGACAAGCATATTTCGGAAGTTCATTTCCGAATTATGCAGAAACAGACATAAACTTTGCATTTTGTTGATTGCTTAGTGTGTTGTGTAAATTGAACAAATGAAATTGACATTAAACATAAATTACACAAAGATGACATAAAACATACTTATATTATATATGTATTTAATCGGTCCGATTTTACATGATAAACAACAATACATACAAAAAATGATCGTTACAAACAAAAACGATCCGGAACGAACTAAAATTCACCGAACCAATCGGTGGATCCTAAGTCCAAAATAGGCACGTCCTTCGACCGCTCTCTATTTTGCTCGCGCTCTTGGCTCATCATTTCTTCAAACTCCGCCATTCTTGAAACGAAAGGATCCGGCCAAGTCTCCGCCTCATTTGAACAATGTGCGGTCCATTGACAACAAGTAGCCGGTATAGGACACCCCGGTTTAAAAAACACTTGGACGAAGTGCCGCGATCGTAGATACCCGATGCATATGATCCGGCCCGACGAGTCTAATGGCGGTCGACTATGAAGTGGAAAGAAAGTCTCACTTAGTCCAAACCTCGTCAAATCGACGCATACAATATCATAGGCACTTGCTATTAGATGACCCATATCGGGGAATGACATCCACTTCGAGACCGGAGCGATACCGGTAAGTGATGGAACAAGTGAATCATGAATTTTCGCAAACTTTTCTTGATTTTCATATAGTCAGCCGTAGATGTCCCGATACGAAGTCAACTCCGCAATGAGTTCCCGTCGGACTAAAGTGTGATTATTTTCCCCTTTACCGAGCAAACCCGCAACGGCCCGATATCCACAATTGTCGTCGCTGCCAACATCAACGATGTTATCGATATATTTGTGCATAAAAAGTGGCATCTCATCAATGTAGACAATTGGTGATTTTTTGATCGGCGGTGTGCGAGGTGGCTTCGAAATACGGGCTCCTTTGTTACCATTACACTTAGACTTCGGTGTCTCATGAATTTCCGGGAACGATGCATCCACATGTTCAAAATAGGAAGCAGATCGTTTTGTTGACGTGTCATCTTGTGTAATTTTGGACTTTTTCGGTGCACCTTTCGTTTTAACCGGTTGAGATAGCGGTTTCAAATCGGTGGTCTCCGGAAATGCGATCTTTCACAATTGTTCTTTTATGTGCATTTTTGTTGTGTCGTCCGCTTTAGCAAACTTCTCCATTATCACTTCCAACTCGTCGGAGATGGTGATTTTGGAGTCATTTTCTTTCGGCGGGTCAAAATCATCAAAACGAAGTTTCTTCCAATGGTCGGCTACCTCATCCATGCGTATGGGTGAATTCAAATTTTTCTTTTTTGCAAGTATACAAGCACACGGAAGGCCATATGTAGTTCTAATGGTGCACCCACATAATGAACTATCCGTCCCCGTGGTCTCCGACCGCTTAGCTTCATGAAACAAAAAATTCAAACCCGTTCGAGATATGTTGTAAATCAATTGGGAGAATAGAATTTGGCCCTTATACCGGTGTTCCATAACCGTCTTGCTCCGACCGAACGATGTTTGAATTTCATTGTGTTGATTTTCAAGCATTTGGTTCACGGTGTCCCATCCGCGACACAAATCTTCCTTGCTATCACCCAACCACCTCTTGAAGACCGCATGTGCGGATTCAACTCGGTTAGTCGTGGTGCAACCAAGATGTCTAACCCGATTTGTCCAAGCGCACACGACTTTTTCTCTAAATTTGTCAAGAATGGTGGATTCGACGTAATGACAAAAAGTCTTAATGGAACCACACAAAGACCTAAAGTGTACCAATTTCTTGGTATAATCCTCTTCGGAGTATGCATCCAAAATTCCCCTCCATGCCGACATTATCCTATCAACCACAACACCGGCTTTGACAACTTTACCGTTTTCATCCGGCCTATCTTTTGTCCCAACCGCGGGTTTCAACTTGCTTCTCACGTTGCAAGTTATGTGATACCGGCAAAGTAAAGCGGTAGATGTCGGGAAGACGGTATCGACCGCATTCATCAAAGCATTGTCCCGATCGGTGACAATGACGTTTGGCATAACCTCTTGATCAACTAACAAAGACTTGCAAATTCCCAAGGCCCACGTAAAGTTGTCTTCTTTTTCACACTCCAAAAAAGCAAACCCCACCGAATAAGTCTTGTCCGTCGAGGTCACACCGACGATCTCTAGAAGAGGAAGCCTATACTTGTTTGTCTTGTACGTCGAATCCATGACAAGAACGGTTGGAAATGTGTTGAATAATTTGATACTTTCGGGATGAGTCCAAAAAATATCACGCACCGTAACTTTGTCCTCGGAGGTTCGGAAGCTTGAAACATAATTGTTATCGCCTAGTAGTTTCAAAAGTTGTTGCATTTCCGACCGAGGGCCCATATTCAAAACCTTGAGATTGTGCCGTTCATTGTAAATTTGCTTGATATTTGAAACGCTATCCGGTTTCTTACGCTTCAAATCGGCAAGTATGTTGCGAGGCGCCACTTTGACTATCGTTAGGTCCGATATCACATTCCTCTCTTCGCGGGACAAACAACACGCCATTGGATGCCCGTGTAACTTGACATCCAAGGCATGATTACGCATTCCACAGATTACGGTTAACCGCCACAAATCATCAACCCTCCGAGTGACACGCAACTTAAACGGACACCCGCACTTTCTCGATCCCGTGTCCTCGTGTTTTAGCACCCGGTTTGATTGTACATAACTACCATCCCGTTCGCAATTCAAAACAACGAAAGCCTTCCGCCTACTATTTCCGTTGTCCGACCTTAAAATAACAATTCCAAATCCATGTTTGTTAGCTTCCTTCCGAACCCAATCAATCAATTGTTCGCGACTACCGAATCTCCGATCATTTGTAAAATGTTGCCGAACATCGACCGCATTGATCATAGGAGTAACGTCAATAACCGGATCGTTATTAACGTTGACAATTTCCGGAACTAATACTCCATCGTCTTGCACAATGTTGTCCGGATGCACCATACCTAACAAATGAATAAATTAGCAAAATTTGCCAAAACTGTTTTTTTTTTAAACTGCCAGGGCATATTTCGGAAGTTCATTTCCGAAATTTTTTAGGTAATATATTTCGGAAATGAACTTCCGAACCATATCAGTTTTCAGCATAAATTTGTTGAATCAATGTAGTGAAATAGGGGATGAAATGAGAGATGTTTACCTGAAATTGTAGCTTTCTATGCTCCCTTTAACGTGATCAACGGTTTGAAACTTGATTTTAGGGCGAAAAATTGATGGAGATTGATTGGGTTTTAGAGAGGGTTTTGAGAAGTTTTGGAGAAAAATGATGAAATAGTGAAGGAGGGAAATTTGTATATGCAGCAACAGTTTCGGAAATGAACTTCCGAAAATATGCACGGATTTTGAATTTTTTTTGACTTCGGAAATGCATCTCCGAAAACACCAAAAAATTGGTGTTTTCGGAGATGCATTTCCGAAGTCAACAAAAATTCAAAAAAAAATATAACTTCGGAGATTCATCTCCGAAGCAGGGGTAGTTTAGGTTTTTCGCTGGGGGTGACCCCCATAGGGAGGTGGGTAAAGAAATTTTCATAAACACGAAGGCACAAATTATGGACTGGTGATAGTAGAGATAACAAAAATACTTCATGGCATGTATTGATGATTAGTTTTGGATCAATTTTTTGGTCCACAAAGAAATAGTCAATAGTCACATTGTCTACCAGAGAAGCAAAATTTATGCCATTTACTTCAGGTGCTTATCAAGGAGTTTAGATAAGAAATGTATTGACTCACTTGAAGATAACTCAAATGAAAAAACCAATCATCTTCTATGATAACAATTCCTAAATCAAGCTTTCAAAGAATCCAATTATGCATAGAAGATTAAAATAAATTGATGTTAGGTTCCAATTTCTAAGAGACCTTACTAAGGAGGGAGTGATTCAATTAAATCATTGCAATCTCTAGAACAATTGACTAATATCCTCACAAAATTATGCAAGATAAAATAAGTCATACATGTGGAGACCTAACCGAATCCGCCCCGAGTTTGACGGGAAATACTTATTTTGACTACATTTGAGTTTCTCTCGATTAAAAAATATGAGGACATTTTGGGTAATAGGAACACTAGTATTCACCTTGAATCTGCCATGTTATTTAGTTTTAGTAATTTAGAATATTAAATATTTAGTCAATGCTTTGATATTTTAGTGTATTTTA
Organism: Vicia villosa; assembly: GCF_029867415.1. Classification (NCBI taxonomy): domain Eukaryota; kingdom Viridiplantae; phylum Streptophyta; class Magnoliopsida; order Fabales; family Fabaceae; genus Vicia; species Vicia villosa. The sequence goes on from NC_081181.1 coordinate 158,210,485, forward strand.
TAAATTGAAATATTTGAAATGTTTTTATTTAATTTTTTGAGATTGTATTATTTTATTATTTATGATGTAATTTGATGTTGAGAAAAATGAATATTTCAATTAAAAATTTGATTCCATTACATGAATGGTGCATTTGGGTAGGGGAATCCAACCCGAACATGTTTGAAGCATGGTTGGGTTATAATTTTTCATCGCTGTTTGAGGTCCGGACAAAAATTAATGATTGTTTAGCAGTTCAGATTTGAGTACAGGAGAAGTAAAAATCATTTCCAACTTATCTTGTTGTCATGCCTACACAAAGTGAAAATCATTAAAGCTCAAATCCTTTACTGAATTAGTGGAGGGCTTAAGAGTGAAAAATTTGTCTAATATTACTTGAATTCTTGTAATAGAAATCAAAGAAAAGAAGGACTTGTTGTATAAGTTTCTTGTTTGTTAGTTTTGAATAAGTTTGATATTACTTGAGAGGCAAGTAATGTCCATAGCAGTATATATCAAGCCGTTGTCGTAATGAAATACAAAAGATAAATTGTGTATATCAAGCCATTGTTGTAATGAAAATACAAGATAAATATCAATGCATTCAACAAAAATTACATTTAATTATCATAAATAATTATATACTATACTATATGCATAACAAAGTGGAACCTTAACATTATTCTTAATCAATTAGTGATTGTTTGACTACTATGTATATCATGATATCAGCATTTGTCACATTATTCGCAATTTGTTTCGTAATCAAATTGAGTCATTTAAATGCCATTATTTACGGACACATTAGGTGCATGACATAACAATATATCTATCTCAATTTCATTAACATTGAATTTTTATAACATTTGCAATGATCACGCTAACACTATCTCTAGTTCTGGCTATCACACTAATCCTCACTTCATTCCTATATGCTTTTTACCAAACACTATGCCTCAAAAATCCTGCCTTCACAAACTGGCCTTTCATTGGCATGTTACCACAATTCATTTGGAACATGTCACATATTCACGAGTTTTCAACACAAATGTTGAAATCAAAAGGTGGCACAGTTGAATTTCTAGGACCTTGGTTTACCAACATGAAGGGCACAATCACAACTGATCCAATGAATGTTCACCACATCATGAGCAAGAGGTTCGACAACTTCGTAAAAGGCAATTTATTTCGTGAAATGTTTCAACCTTTTGGTGAGGGAATTTTCACTACCGATTCACATAAATGGAAATATAATAGGAACCTTGTCCAACATCTCTTCAAACAAAAAAGCTTTGAAGTTTTTCAAGAGAAAATCATTCACAACAAAGTTGAGAAATCATTGATTCCTTTATTGGATCATGTTCAACAACAAAATGGTTCATCGGTCGATTTACAAGATGTCTTCAACCGTTTCACGTTTGACAACATATGTTTAATAGTCCTCGGACATGATCCGAATTGTCTTTCATGTGATTTCCCCGAAGTTGCGTATGAGAAAGCTTTCAACCAAGCCGAAGAATCCATCTTCTATAGACACACTGTGCCAGGTTATATTTGGAAGCTCCAAAGATGGCTTCAAATAGGCGAAGAGAAAAAAATGACCGAGGCATGCAAAATATTTGATAAATTCCTATTTTCCTGTATATCATCAAAGCGCGAAGAGGTTAGGAAAAATTTCAATACAAATAAAATCAATGTTGAAACTAATGAAGAAGCTTGCCATATTGATTTTCTAACAATGATGATCAAAGAAGAAGAAAAAACAAATGGTAGCGAAAGTGAATTTCGCGGTGACAAATTTCTTAGAGATGTTGTATTCAATCTCTTTGTAGCGGGAAGAGATACTATAACTTCGGCGCTTACATGGTTCTTTTATCTCGTTGCAACACATCCTTTAGTGGAAGCTAGAATTCTTGAAGAGATAAAAGAAAATTTTGGACACAAAGAGAAGCCTTGGGTTTTAAGTGTTGATGAGGTGAAAAAGCTTGTTTATCTCCATGGAGCTATATGCGAGGCGTTAAGGCTTTTTCCACCGGTCCCTTTTGAGAGAAAGGAAACAATTAAATCTGATATACTTCCAAGTGGTCATCATCTTTATCCAAAGACAATGATATTGTTTTCTGTGTATGCAATGGGAAGGCTTGAAGATATTTGGGGAGAAGATTGCTTGGAGTTCAAGCCAGAGAGATGGATTTCTGAGAGAGGAGGTATTGTTTATGAGCCATCTTATAAGTTCTTTAGTTTTAATGCTGGGCCTAGGACTTGTTTGGGGAAAGATTTGGCTTTCATTCAGATTAAGATGGTTGTTGCTTCTATTTTGTGGAACTATTGTGTCCATGTTGTGGAAGGTAGTTGTGTCACCCCTAACCTTTCAATTGTACTTCTCATGAAACATGGTCTCAAGGTTAAGATAACTAAAAGGGAAATTTAATTTTATGCAATTGTATCTTGCAATTTAAAATATTTCTGTTGTAAAGGAAGATATGTGAAAACTATGATGTATTGTATGTTTCCATCAAATAACTTATAATTTTACTATGAATAACATTAGGTACAGTAAAACTTATCTATCTAAATTTCTAAATATTTTTATTTGAAAAAGTGTACTAACTCATGCCATATGAAGAAGGAGTTATCTTGCCACCCCTGAATTATATTTGACACTTCTATTTTGCATTATTTTATCACTATATCCTTGCTCAAAATTATCAAAATTTAAAAAGTATGAGTTTTTATCGGAAATTTCAAAGCTATACCGGAAATTTTGAAATTTCCAGTACAAACTAATAAAATTTTTACCAACAATTTTGAAATATGTGCGTTTTTATCCAAAATTTCTACTAAAAGCTATTGTATTTTTACCAAAATTTTTGAAATGCATGTTTTTTGAAATTTTGAACGAACTACCAAAAATTTCATTCGGCCATTTTTTTATAAGAGGAATTTTTAGCATTATGAAAGTGGCAAAAGATTTGAATGAGGTTTTTGTGTGTTTTGATGATTTTTGAAGGGGTTTTGATTTGAAGCATTTATTAAGAAAAAAGGTTTATACGGTCACTTGACAAAATCAAGGTTTATTATAAAAAGTTTTAAGTTTGAAAACAAGAAAGTTTTTGAAAAAGGAAGAAAATTTTGAAAATTGAAGAAGATGGACAATAGATGAAGGGACTATCCTAAAACATAAAGTAAAAGCTAACGAAAAGGAAGATCTAATCAAACAAGAAGCAATGACAATAAGTCAAAATGAGCATCCTCCTTTCCTTTGGATTAAGCCCAAGTAAAGTAAGCATATGAATAGCATAAACACCAGATGAAAACCAAGGCATCATATGAATCTCATAGCACAAATGAAATTTCAACCATCAGATGAAAGCACAAGATTTCAGATGAAAATCAAAGTATCAGATGATCCTAAGAACATAAATGAAATTCTCATGCATCAGATGAAAACTCAAAGTCACAATTAACAATCCTTGCATCAGATAAAAACACAAAACAAACATATTAAACCCAAGGTATCAGATGAATCCTAAGGTCTCAGCTAAAATGCTAAAAGTAAATTGCAAAGACTTAAATGGCAATAAATTAAATTGCATTAAAGTAAAGTTAGCACAATATTAATGTTAGTGTTAGTAATGATGCTTAATCAACCGTTTCGTGTTAATTTAGCACTATGCTAAGGAATTATAGATGTACTTATATAGAAGTAGCATCTATGAGGCCGATCAATAACAATTTATGTACCATACTTGTTAGAGAAATGATAGAGATTATTCTCCTAAAATAAGTAGCACAAGTAAAAACCAAAGAGGGGTCAAGCACAAAGGTAAGGAGATTGGTTCATTACTTCAATCATTTTTCATGATAACTTAGGACAAACTTATCATCAATCCAAAGTACCTCAAATGATTCAATGATCAATGGAAGGTAGATTTGAAATGATGAAAATTCATCAATCATCAATCCAAACTTCATGAACAAGATGGACTTCTAATCATCCAACTGATCAAAAAGAAAAAATAAGAAGAAAGAGATGAAGATGGAGAGATAAAACCAAATTGGATCAAAGCATTGATCAAATCATCATTAAGATCAATCACCTTTCATGGTGGATTAAGGTTATAAACCAAATCAACACCTAAAGTCCACTGATATAGATAATACCTATGATCAAAGAGGCCATAATCCAAAGCAACCAGCAATCAACATAAATAAAATGTACTAAAATAAAATAAAATATATGAAAAATATTTTTTAAATGATTTTTAAATTGAAAATAAAAGAGAAAATAGAAAAATATAAACAAAACATCAAATAAAATAATAGGTAAATTAGAAAAAGGTTCATAATATATTTAGAAATTTGTTGGATATTATTAAAATCATAAAACTATTTTTAAATCAATCAAAACATAGAAAATAAGACAAAGTTAAAAGAAAATAGCAAAAATGAAAATAAAAAACTAAAAAAAATTACACAACGTGTAAAATGAGATAAAATATTTTTGTGAAATTTTTCAGAATTTTTGGAGTTAAAATGAATTTTATATAATAAAAACCAATTTAAAACGATGCATTTTTAGAAAACGAAAAACTAAAATTAAATGATGAAATCAATAGATAAATGAAATGTAATGTAGAGGAAAGCTTCAGTGAACATCAGGCAACATTGTGGTATCTCGTTTGAGCAAAAATGAAGCCTCTAACTACCTTGTCCAAGTGGTGGTCAGAGATGATGATCTGAGCACTTAGTTGGAGAGTTTCATAAGGTCTCAAGGCTTGGGAATTGTTTCAAAAGCTTCAGGAGATGTTAGGGATGCTAAATAAATTGAGAAAGAACTTTGAAAAGGTTTGGAAATGAACACGTTCTCAGAAAAGTTTGAGAAAAAATTGAAGTTCTGGAAGGGGTTTAAGAGGCTATCAAAGCTTGAGAATGAAGGGAATAGAACCCTTTGTATATAGCTAAGCTCATGGAATGGAATACATGTGAAAAAGGGGCTGAAACATGTGAAATCAAGTAACATGGATTGTGTGATTTTTCTTCACCATGAAGTCACAAAAACGCAGCTCATTCTTCACAATATATAGGTCTTTTTTTATCTTTGGCAATCACTAAACATGCTCAGGTCCTAAACATGTGCATATCTTGGCTTGAAATGGAGAAAAATGATGATTTGGAAAACTGACCATGCGCAATTTTTAGTCACATGGAAGAAACTTTCAACCATCATGAAATTTTGTACAATTGGCCTTTAATGCTCAACCTTTTTGCAAAATAATCACATCATCACGAAGAATACAATGTGGCAAGAAAGTATTGATTTGGATTCTTGAGTAAAAAGTTACGGCAATGTGAAGTTGGTACTATGACCTGAAATTACAAGTCAAAATAATTCTAAAGTCCAAAATAACCTATAATGTCACTACTACAAAAAAACTATTTAATAGCGTTTTTTTTGTTTTTGATACCGCTTAAAAGCACTATTAACCACGGTGCTATTGTAAATATTTTAGTTTGATAGCACTTTAAAAGCGCTATTATAGTACAGGTAATTAATAGCATTTTTGCCAAAAGCGCTATTATAATACCGGTATTTAATAGCGTTTTTTTTAAAAGCGCTACAGAAGTAGACATTTTGGGTTTTATAATACTTATTTTGCTTTGATTTTGATAGCACTTTCAGTCAGCGTGCTATTATAAGACACATGTATGATAGCGCTTTTCCAGAAAAGTGCTATTATAAGACACATGTTTGATAGCGCTTTTCCAGAAAAGTGCTTTATAAGACACATGTTTGATAGCGCTTTTTTATAAAGTGCTATTATAGTATGTTTCATTAATAGCACTCTCTACAAAACGCTATTGTAATACGTTTTTTTTTTCACAAATCATTCTTCTGATATATATATATATATATATATATATATATATATATATATATATATATATATATATATATATATATATATATATATATATATATATATATATATATATATATATATATATATATATATATATATATATATATATATATATATATATATATATGGTATTTGCATTTTATGACATGAGAATTCGTTAAAAAAAAAGTTTACATAGATAAATTAAACTGATACACTTCTATATATCAGTATATAGTTAATTAATAGGATACAAATCTATACCTTGTTGATTTTATGTAATATTGTATTTCTCTTATAAATTTTGAAATATACTATAGCCAAGATATGAAGATTATTTAACGTATCTCATAAACTTTACTATTTCACAGCTGCACCTTAGTGACAAATTATACTTAATATAGAAGGTACAATAATAATAATCTCAATAACAATAAGTAGGCAGCTGATATATATATATATATATATATATATATATATATATATATATATATATATATATATATATATATATATATATATATATATATATATATATATATATATATATATATATATATATATATATATATATATATATATATATATATATATATATATATATATATATATATATATATATATATATATATATATATATATATATATATATATATATATATATATATATATATATATATATATATATATATATATATATATATATATATATATATATATATATATATATATATATATATATATATATATATATATATATATATATCTTCCATAAGAATGAGAGAGCAAACAAATTCTCCATTGTCTCGACAAACCAAAATAGTTCTCCATCAAAGTATCATAAACTTAAATTACATCCATCAATTAGAATATTATATTCATTCAATTCATAGAATAACAACTAACATATATATTATTTGTGTCTTCCAAGAACAGAAAAACAACCTAGTCTAGAGATTTTAAATACCAATAAAGAAGATAAAGGAGACTACCTTATTTTTGCTACTAGTATTATTAGTGCTTACTAATTTTACAACAACTCTAACTCAGCTACCGCCAAACCAACCCTTGACCAATTTGAATTAGTACTTTGCTCATAGAATTTGCAAATTCAGTAGTTAATACTTTTTATCTTTAATGACAGCAAGATTTTTTTCAAACAATCAATAACTATACACAAAGGTTAGAGGGGAAACAGAAAATAAAGAAAGTTATCTGTAAAATGTTGAATGCACACCCGACCTTAATTAATCAACAATGTTAACCTCTGTTGAGGGTGGGTTTTGAAGCAAAAACTCCACTAATCCAGCGGGAACGGGTGAAGAGGGGAACAGGGGAAAGAGCCTGATTAGAAATCAGGAGGAATTAATATCACTTCAATAATATTTTTCATAATTGAAAATAAAACAATTTTGTTTCTTAAACCAAAAATTCTCTAAAGTACCTAAAGCGTAGTTGAAGTAATTGTCAACGATTCGATAGTAGCAAGCTCAACCAGCCAGTGGAGTAGAACCAAAGGAGTAGCAGCCTTATATAACCAATAATTGACATCAAAACATACATGCTTAACTGTGGAGAGATTGCCATTGCTCCTCAGAGTTTCTGAAGAGGAATCGTAATAATCAAGAATCCATTTGAAATGAATTTATACGACAATATATATGTTGTCAATAACCAAAACTTAATAGACTTATTTAACAAAGTTATACTTTAAAGAGAATCACACAATAATAACCCCATGTTTCAGGGTATTAAGTTCATAACAATTGCAAGTTTCAGGGTATTAAAAGTTCATCTACTCTTCTTCGAGTATTTGTATTAAACTATGTAAACATAATTTGAAGTCCTCTTTAAGAAGTTGACCTGGAAAGAGCTCCAGTAGATGTCAACAGGGGTACATGCTTACCCTGGCTGTGCAAGTTGGTTCTACACAGATTTTGTATCATTGCTTACCATAGAAGCTGCATCTTGTGCCCAAGAAAAAGACAAATCGTGTATAAAATTAACTAACCTCATAATCTCCACATATATGAGGATCAATGTATTCCTAAACACAAAAGGCATAGATCTTCCTTCTGTTAAGCCACTATGAAGAAAGCTGAATGTAAAAAGTTTGATAAGGGATAAGAGCACTCTAGCTAATTAATCTTAAACTTCTCTAGATTGGAATCAACACAAAATAAATGCATGACATACACAACTTTGCAAAGAGATCTTCTTCAATAGCTAAATTTGCAATGTTTGATAGTTTCAGAATTGATCATGCCATGGCTTTCATACACAATATAGGTTGTGACATTACAAAAACTCCAACAAAACTACAAGTTAAGAATAAGAGTGGATAGTTGAACAAGCACATGAAGAATAACAGTGAGAGCATAAATAATTCTAATAAAAAATAACTAAACATTAAAGAAAATTATCAAAAACACTCACTTCGGCGCACATAAGGTGTTTGTTAAATTCAATGGAGGATGCATAACACAACCAAATCAATCAGCAACACCTTGTCCTACAGAGACATAAAGTCATCAAACATTCTCATGGACACGAACTTGACAGCGAGAGCGTCTGATTTCGGATTATCATTAATGAGTCCGGATTCTAATCAAGATTACATACAAACGAAAGCGGCAGGAACAGTCGGATACATCGATCTCGGAATCAAAACTTGTGATTCATAGGCTCAAACCAACCAATCGATATTTGTGGATAATTCTAAGTTTATATCGAGCAAATCAGATTTTAAGATACTACCTTAAACACAAATATCAAATTTTAACAAAATCACCTCAATCTCACGCATCGAAGAACTCCATATGTTTCTAATCTTACGAATCAAACGAAACAAATAAGTAATTAAAAAAAAGCTCAAAATAAATAAGAATATGCATACCTACCTTCGAAGATGCCGGCGAAGACGTATGGAGAAGAGTTCGTTGTTGGGTTCGATGCTGTGAGTGGGCGAAGGACTGAGTTCGACGTAAGCTGAGAATCGGTGGTTCTACGAAAGCTTGGAATCGATGGTTGACAATTGTTAATCGTTGGTGTTACCGGAAGTTGACATCAAAGATGAGTTAAGGGTGGTGAATCGGTGGAAGTGAATTGCGGAAGTGGAGAAGGGAAAGCGGCTTAGGGTTACTCTTGCCAAAAATTTGTGCCACAAAATGAAAACCTTCCGCCAAAAAAATGTGTTTTGTTTTTTTATTTTATTAATTATTAATTATTTAATTATAAAAATTAGCAATTAGGTACATTAATTGGAACGTATTTTGTTTTTCATTAATTTTATTCATTATATATTATGAAGACAATAGCGTTTTTTTATGAACGCTAACAAAAGGTGTCTTAGTGAATAATATTAATACCGTTTTGATGAAAGTGCTATCTTAGTGAATACTAATAATACCGTTTTGAGAAAAGTGCTATCTTAGTGTATAATATTAATAGCGTTTTGTAGAAAGCGCTATCTTACTGAAGGTTTATAATAGTGTTTTTTTATAATAGCGCTATCAAAACCACATTGTTTGTATTCTTCAATAACGCCCAACAATAAAGTGCTATTATAGATGTGTTTTTTCCTTTTTAATAGCACTTTATTTAAAAGTGCTATTAAATTAGGCGATACAAAATATCAATTTTGGCATAGTGTGTCATCCAACTTTTCATGACCTTCCAAGCATAATTGGCTTTTGATCCTTGAGGAAAACTTGTAGAGGAAATCAAATATGATATTGTGCAAAAAACAAAAAAAAAACAAAAAGGTTGAGAATGGAGAGAATTTTGATCTTTGGAAGTTAGTCAAAATTCACTTGAAAATAGGTCAAATTTCACTAAGTCCTCAACATGACCTATTATGTCTTCAAACTTTTAGTGATCTTCCAAGCACATTTGGATCTTGACTTGTAAGGGGAAGTTATAGAGGATTACAAGAATAGTCCTTTTCCCAAAGAAGCACTCAAAAATGTTGAAAAATGATTGAGTTGTGATATTTTGAACTTGAAAAGTTAAATTTTTGGTCAAACTACCTTGATCAAATTTGAATCCTTTGAACTTTTCTTGCAATTTAAGGTACATTTATGCACATATGAACCTCATGATGGATTCTTGATTAAAATTTAATTGAATGTTGGCAAAGCTTGAGTTTACTTGATGATGAAGGCATGGAAATTAACACATGAACCTTGGACTTTTGAGAAATAAGTAACCAACCTTTGGCCAATTTTGATCAATTGTTGTTGAATAATGCTTGAGGATGATATAACCTAATATTATAGGTCAATCCTTGATGGACAAGCCTTTGAAAATCAATATTGACCATGCTTTGTCTTTGAGGATCCAAAAACCCTAATTTAGAAACTTTTGCTTAATGTTTTTTAATCAAACCCTATCATTGCAAAAATAAACAAAAGAAACAAGGCATTTTTTTTGATATTTTGGTTAAGGTTAGTGAAATATACACAAAATAGAAATAAAACACAAAGAGGGTGGTATGATCTCCAAAAACGCAAACTCAAAGAGAGAGAAAGAGGAGATAACCAAGTTTGTGATCTTAATATGGTGCATAATGCAAAATGATATGGGATCTTAGGGGTAAAAAATTGGGTATGACAATAAGACACCCCTACAGGCTGGGCTATGAATGTTAAGTATACCAAGCTTGGATATGGGAAAGTCAAAGGCATTTTTGTATAACTATTTTGTTAGAAAATCTGCTATCTGAGTTTGTGTGCTGATTAGAAAAAGTTTGTTGAGTCCAATTTCAATCTTTTCACGAATGACATGACAATATATTTAAATGTATTTCAACCTCTCACAAAATGAGGGGTTGTGAGCTAGATAAATTGCAGAGTTGTTGTCGCAATATACTGAAGTAGGATGAAAAAAGGGGTTGTCAAGGTCCTTAAACAGGTAATGAAACCAATGGATTTCACAAGACAAAGTAGCTAAAGCTCGGTAGTCTGCTTCTGAGCGGCACTGAGGTGTTGTACTTTGTTTCTTTGACTTCCATGAGATTAAGGAAGTTCCAATAAATATTGCATATCCTGTCACCGATTTTTTGGAAATGGGTCAAGTAGCCTAATTTGAGTGTGCAAAACCGAAAAACAACAAATTAGCATTAGCCGAATAAAATAAGCTTGTTCTGGAAGAAAATTTTGAATATTGTAGAACACGAATTGTAGCTTTATAATGAACCATTTTCGGATTGTAAATATATTTACTTAGTTGTTGGATGGAAAAAGTTATGTCAGGTCTATTAGTTATTAAATAAAGAAGTCTCCTAATAAACCGTCTATATTGAGATTCATCCAAAAATGGTTGAGAATTAGTAGAATAAAAAGTGTATATTAGTAAAACCATAAGGTGTTTTAGATGGCTTGGTAGCAAGGTGGCCAGAATCTTCCAAGAGTTCTAAAGTATATTTTCTTTGATTCATCATGACAACTTTGGAAGATATGACTACCTTTATTCTTATAAAGAATCTATGATTGTCCAAGTCCTTAATTTTAACACAATCATGAAGAAATATATTTACAAATTTGATTTCATCAATGTCATTGCCAAATAAAACAATATCGTCAACATATATAAGTAAGGCAATAGAGGAAGACCTATTATGTTTAGCAAATAAATAATAATCTGCAAGGGAGTGTTTATAACCAATGGAAAGTAAGGAATAAGAAAGTTTAGAGTACTATTGTCTGCTTGCTTATTTAAGTCCATAAATGGACTTTTGAAGCTTGCATGCTTTGGTAGTAGAAGAGATATAATGAGTAAGAATTAAACTTTTGAGAAAAGTCATGTAACCTCTTCATTTAAATCACAGTGTAAGAAAGCATTATTTACATCTAATTATTTTAAAAACCAATCTTTTATAGAAGCTGAATCTAGGACAGATCTTATCATGGTTAGCTTAACAGTAGGATAAAATGTGTCAAAATAGTCAATACCCTAAAGGAGTGTATCCTTTTGCAATTAAACGAGCTTTATAACATTCAATAGAACCATCTGCATGATATTTAATTTTATATATCCACTTACAATTTATGGGCTTTTTATTCTTAGGTAAATCAACTTTGGACCATGTGTTAGTGGAAATTAAAGCATGTGTTTTTATAGAATTGTTCTAGAAATTAAGTTTACATACTTGAAATAAGTGTGAGGTTTAGCTTGAGAATAAATTGAAAGGCAAACTTTTTTGTAAACAGTAGAACAATTATCATATTGTAAAACAAAAGATCAGGGAAAGAGAGTTTTGTGAAAGGTTACATTATTAGTAAAAAGATGATGTAGGAGATCACAATGATAATCATTCAGATAACTAAGAGGACAGATGGTCTGTGATTATTGTCTTAAGGGAATAAGTGAAAGTGGGGGGGGGGGGGGGGTCGTATTATGAGGTATATGAGTAATAAGGCCAGAAGAAGAATGAGAGGTGGGACGGACATGTTGTGGTATATATATATATATATATATATATATATATATATATATATATATATATATATATATATATATATATATATATATGGTGCAATACGTTGGGAAGGCGTAAAGGTTCTAAATCCAATTCATAATATTGAGAGGGAAGGTGTGGGGAAGTGGTTTTGTAGTGGATGGCGTGTTAAAATGGAAGATAGTCTCATATGAGAATGCATTTCTAGAAATAAGGAAGTCATGGGTTTTTAAGTCTATAATAAGTAACCTCTTGTGCCATGTTTAGATCCTAAAAAAAACAATTTTTCTAGCAAGAGAGTCAAACTTAATTTGTTCTATGAGCATGGATAGTAGATGCAAAACCGAGACAACCAAAACATTTGAGATGCAATAATGAGGGGGGTTTATTGTAAGATGTTGAAAAGGGGACTTATTATTTAATAGAGGAGACTTAATACGATTTATAAAATGCACAACATGTTGAAATGAAAATTTCCAAAAAAAATTAGGAAGGCGGGCGTGAAGGGGAAAAGCTCTTGCAATAATAGGAATGTATTGATGTTTCATTTCAACCAAACCATTTTGTTAAGGACATTCAACGAAAAAACATTGATGTAAAATGCCTTTAGAATTAAACAAATCAGACATTAAAAATTTAGGATCATTATCACTTCTAAGACATTTTAAAGACATAGAAAATTAGTTTTCAACGAAGAATATGAATGTAGAAAGATGTTTTCTGGTTTTGCTTCTTATTTTCTTTAAAATTATCCAAGTAAACCTACTATAATCATCTACAAGTGTAAGAAACTATTTGTGACCATCAAATGAAGGGGTGGAGTAGGGACTCCATATATCAGCATGTTCAAGGTAGAAAAAATTAGAAGATAAAGTAGTACTCATAGGGTATGGAAAATTTTTATGTTTTGAAAAATGACAAGTATCACAAGGACCAATTTTAATAAAAGGGATGAAAATAAATTGAATAGAGATACATATGTGAATAGAGTCAGAAACACAACATTATTGTCTAAACTAGAAGTAGTGTTACAAGTGGAAGCATAAAGATAAAAATAAGATTTCGGTTGAGCATGTAAATCATAAAGTTCACCAAATTTCTCAGCTAAACCAACCACTATCTGGGATAATTTCTACAATATTAGACAATTATTATAGTGAAAACAAAAACGCGGAAAGAAGCAACAATTAATTGAGTGGCCGAAATTAACTTCACATTGAAACTAGGTATGCACGTAATAAAAGTTATCTAAGGTAATATGGCTAGAAAGGATCACAATTCCAGAGATGGTGGAATTTGTGGAAGTGTTATTAGGCATATTCATAGTAAAAGGTGGAATAATGCTCTAAGAGGAAACATCAGATAAGGAGTAAGTTATGTGGTGAGTAGCACCTGTATATATGATCCAAGGTATATAAGACTTACCTCAAGGAGAAGAAATGGCATTAACATTACCATTAGAGGAGATTACAAAATTGATCTCAGAGTCAAGCAGAGTGGAAGCTTGAGGAGTGTTGGTTGTGAAAGCTATTGGAGGAGATTAATAAGCTGATGATATTGATCTTGAATGTTTCCATTGTTAGAGTTATTGTAGGTAGAAAGGAGTTGACTGGAGGATGTTTCTACTAATATAGAGTTAGCAGAGGGATGCTTGGGACGTTGCTAAAATCCATGAGGGTAACCATGTTTGGCGAAGCAATATTTAATAGTATGATTGGTTCTGCCATAATGTGTGTTGTCACGTTGAGAACCTTGAAAATGTCCATGCCTTATGCTATTTTAATGACGACTCATTCCTCTAAAAGAATATTGTTGGTAACCACGTCCACCCTCATGATGAGATTGGACCTGAGAGACTAGTGGTTTTTGTTAAGTAGTGAGGTTGGGTAAGGTGAGTTGTTTTTCTCAGACAAGAACAAGTGAAAAATTCTTTTCTAGATTAGGTAAGCGATTAAGGATCATTATTTGAGATCGGACATGGCAGTATTGCTCATTTAAAAAATTTAAAACCATTTTTGGAAAGATGAAATCTTTATTTCCAAATATCAAAATTTTCTTATTTTTTCTCCATCTCATGTGTCTTTTTTTATTTATTTTTTTTTACGGTTATTTAATACAATTGAGTTTATATAATCATTGTTCATTTTTATGATTAAGTAGATCATTTCAAATTTACATGTATAACTAAATACATTTTATGCCGTATCAAATTGGATAATAGTCAATAGTCATGCATACAACTAACTTTTCATCTCACATGTCCACTATCAACATAATACCCATTTTAATTTTAATCAATATTAATTGAGTTTACATATAAGTAACTTATTTCAAATTTATATGTGTATCTTTACATATTTTATACCGTATCAAATTGAATAATGCTCCATAACCGTGTAAATAACTAATTATCTGTCTCACGAATAATTGTCAACACAATACATATTTAATACAATTAAGTTTATATAATTGTTGTTTTTCTTATAATTAAGCAACTCATTTCAATTTTATCTATATTTAAAAATATATTTTATATTATATCAAATATATTTATCCACATGAATGCACAAGTATCTTATTACTTTACGGTGCTAAGACTTTTAGCATAATTGAGGAGATGTCGAGGCCTAGAATGTCATAGATTCCTCTTTCAAAATTATTCAATATAGTAATGTAGTATTTGAATAAAAAGTCAAAATTCTAATATATAATAATTTCATTGGTAATGTAAAATAAACAAATCCACGTCTTAGTGACTCTTCATTTTTCTTTTTATTATAACATTAGATTTATTATTATTATTATTATTATTATTATTATTATTATTATTATTATTATTATTATTATTATTATTATTATTATTATTATTATTATTATTATTATTATTATTATTATTATTATTATTATTATTATTATTATTATTATTATTATTATTATTATTATTATTATTATTATTATTATTATTATTATTATTATTATTATTATTATTTAAAGGTAGTGCACTGACAGTGTAAACAAACTTTACACATACATCCAATTAAAAGACTTACATTTGCCATGTCATATTAATTTTTTTAAATTAAAATTGTGCTTTAATTAGATACATGGTTGTGATTGGTTGACGGTGTAAAATATTTTTACACTGTCAGTGCATATCCCTTTTTCTCTTATTATTATTATTATTATTATTATTATTATTATTATTATTATTATTATTATTATTATTATTATTATTATTATTATTATTATTATTATTATTATTATTATTATTATTATTATTATTATTATTATTATTATTATTATTATCATCATCATCATCATCATCATCATCATCATCATCATCATCATCATCCACCAAATCCTTCCTGGTTCTATCTCTTAAGAACTTCAATAATATTACCACTATTCATAGGACAATCAACTCTCGGCTTGTCAGAATGGTGACTTATTTTGGTATCATTAAAGAAATAATGGATCCCATTTGATGTAGCTAGGGACCAATATGAGCATTAGCCACATATTTTTACTTCAACAGCTCAACATCTTTGGTTGTCTAAATTATTACTATCACTAGTACAGAAAGAGACATTTTCTGTTCACGAAACATGCTCAAGTCATAACTCGTAACAACAATCCATAACAGTAATGCAGAATAATTCAAGAAGGATTTATATGTAGAGTTGCTTAGCTGTTAGGGCCATGTAGATGTAGCTTCGTATCAGTCGGAAGAATTTTCTTCATTTAAGTTTGGTTTTTTCTTCACCCACCTCCTAACCTTCTTACCCACCTCTGGTGAATTTACAACATTACCCCTTGTTTCGGAAGTTCTTTTCCGAAACGGTACTTTTTTTTGAAAAAAAGGTGTTTTCGGAAATGAACTTCCGAAAACGTGTATTTTTTAATATAAAATATTTGTTTCAGAGATGCATCTCCGAAATAAAGTTACATTTTCAGAAAATGTGGTGTTTCGGAAGTTCATCTCCGAACGCACCCCCCTTGGAGAATTCGGAAATGAACCTCCGAAAATATGTCTGGACAGAATAAAATGAAAAACAACAACAATTCGCTTTATTTAATCGGGTGAAGATTACAACGATAATATTACATAAAATTAAAGTTACATATTGTTGAACACGGGTAGGTGGGGATGAGAGAGTGGTGGGGAGAAAAAAAAGGCTTCCAAATTTCAAAAGGTGTACTACTGTAAGTAACAAATGACGGAGGAGGTGTAACCGGGGCCGGAACATATGACGGAGGAGGTGGATGTCCGGAGGAAGAAGAACCGGAGGTACGTCCACCGCGAGACAAAGGAGCCAATCAATGTAAGCTATAATTTATCATTATCATCAGGGGACGTCATTACAAAAAATTGGGAAAAAAATCTTATTATTTTTAATCTTGATTTTTTAGAAATGACGTCCCCAGATGATAATGATAAACTATAGCTTACAATGATTGGCTCCTTTGTCTCGCGGTGGACGTACCTCCGGTTCTTCTTCCTCCGGACACCCACCTCCTCCGTCATATGTTCCGGCCCCGGTTACACCTCCTCCGTCATTTGTTACTTACAGTAGTACGTATTTTTATTAACATGATAAATCCAATACAAAAACATTGTGCGATACAATCCGAAATCCGAACAAAACAAAACAAAACACGTCAAACAAAACAAAAACATGTTATTCTGCCCGAAGAGCGTTACAAAATACACATCAAACAAAATAAAAACATGTTATTCTTCTCGACGAGCGAACTCCTCCGAATGAAGATAATTATACCAATCTTCATCCCACTCAGTATCAGAACCATCAGCGTTGATCACGCCTGAAGGCTGAGCCTGCGCGTCCGAGCCATGGACTCCCAGGGGACGAGAAGCAGAACCAGTCAAAAGCTTCTTCTTCTCCTTCACCTCCTTCACCTCCTTCACCTCCTTCACCTCTTTAACCTCCTTCTTTGAAGAACCCTTTCTTCCCTTAGCGCCCTCTTTAGAAGACGCAATCCTGCGTGCTTGTTGGTTGTCTGACATGTTCCTGTAAACAGTTGAAATCGATTAATATGCGAGACAAAATAAAAAACAAAAAAATTTGAACTTCTGATACAATTCGGAAGTTCATTTCCGAAAACTGGGAGGGAGGTGTTTTCGGAAATGAACTTCCGAAACACCCCTGCGATGCACTTTTCTGCAACTTCCATGACAGACCCCTAAACCAAACTTCAAACCAAATCAAAATGCTTCTAAACAACCTAAATACTACTAACAACCTAACCATATATCATTTATGCAATTAAAACCCTAAATAACATGCATCACAAAACTAGATCTAAAAATTTCAAAACTTACAAAGTGTTAGGATTGAGGGCTTTTGAATGTTGTTTAGCAGTGTGATTGGAGCCTTGATGCAGCTTTGGAATTCTGTTTGCACAAATTTTCGCCTTTGCCACTTTTTGTTTTGATTTAGGGTAAATGATTGGGGGAGGGGGAGTGTTTTGATAAATCTGCAGAAATCGCAGTATTTCGGAAGTTCATTTCCGAAAACATTATTTCGGAAATGAACTTCCGAAATAAGTCAATTTTTTCAAAAAAAAAAGCGCTTCGGAAGTTCATTTCCGAAGCAGGGGTATTTTGGTATTTTCGCTGGGGGTGACCCCCATAGGGAGGTGGCCAAAGAAATTTTCTTAAGTTTTGGTATGAATTTTATATTTTTTCATATTTATCGAGAATGAGATATATACTATGTGCATAACCTTGTTAATTCATTGTTAGTTGGAAAATGTGATTTAATCAAACAAGTGTATTAGTGTTAGTATGGAATTTTCGACATGCTGAATTCGACAAAGAGAATATGATGTTGAGAACGTACATAGTTAAAATATGAGAATGTTTGATTATTTGTTTGACAAGATTAGTCTTCGACTATTGGTGTCGAGTTTGAAATACTAATATTAAGATTAGGGGTGGCAAAACGGATTGCCCGCCCCACCTTATTTCCGCCAAAAAACGAGCGGGGCGGGCATGCCCGTCAAGTAAAATGGGCATAAAAGTCATGTCCGCCCTGCCAAGATGGCGGGTTGGCGGGCGGCGGACTTACCCGCCTATTTTTATTTATATTTTTTAAATAAATTAATAGACCTTTTTTTAACTTTTAATTAAACTTTTCACTTATTTTTTAAAACAATTTTTTATAAAAGCAACTTTTTAACAAATTTACTTTAAAAAATATGACAGATGTTTATAAATAAATGTATAAAATAAACCATCAAGAATTGCAATTACTAAAATTAACTAAAAAAATAGTGAGTTTTGGAGGAGGGTGGGCTTTGGCGGGCGGCGGGCTTTAGCGGGGCGGGTTTTGGCGAGCGGCGGACCTAAAATCCCAACCCAACCCGCCATTTTTTGGTGGGTGCGTGGGCCGGCCCGGTTGGCCACGACCCGTTTTGCCACCCCTAATTAAGATCGGGGTCTTATCATATTTTTCAAAAGTATGAGAACGATGTTTCCATAAACTCGACAGGATAAGTTGTCGACCACAACAGTTTAGACAAGATAAAAGAATCAGATTGAGTAACTGTTTTTTGATCTTATCCAAACATCGAAGACACGTCGAAGCAAGTTAGAATGATGGAAACTACGTAGAGGGTTATGTGTCGAACACTGAAGATATAGCCGTTGTAGGCTGTTATTTCTATACTATTATATATAATGGTTCAGCATTAGGAATCAGGTGGTAGTATCATTGTAAAATCTCTATAGAATTCAAAGTACCCAAGTCAAAGTGAGAAATGAGTTTGTGAGGAATATGTATAATTTTGAACACAAACTTTTATACATTTAATGAAAGCATTTCATTTACTTTCACTTATTTTCCTCCATCCTTTATTGTTCATTTCCAATTTATTTTAGGTGAATTCTTATCTATCCAACTCAAAAAGTTGGGTAAAGTTACATTCCGTGTAAATTGTCATGGAAACAACAAATCTTGTGATTGGTTGAAGATAAACTACCCAACTTTTTGTTTACCGGATTTTGGTAAGCAATTACTTATTTTTGAATAATTACTTACAGGATCAAACTATAAAATCCTAAGGCATTTTGTCCATAATCTCTAAAGGAAAAATGTTTGAATATTATTATAAGTGCAAAAATCGACTAAGAAAGTGACTAGAAAAGGATTTGAAAATGAAAGGAAATCAAAGGCTTCGAGCGTGTCAAAGTCTATTATAAAATAAAGGTGACAACTTCTCTACCCATCACAAAAAGTTGGGTAGTTTATCTTCAAGCAATCACAAAATATTTTTGAACGTGCAGTGGGACCCTTTTTATGCAAAATTTTCCAATTTTACAAGTGTTGTGTTCTTTCTATTACAATTTCTTCTTCATGCATGAAATGTTCCCATTGTTTATGTATGTATGCGTTTCAGAAGTGGTAAAACCCTCCTTGAAATTATGCCCCACCTTCGAATAACCTTCACACTTCTAACCCACATAACAATTCCAAAAATGTGGGAGAACAACCAGTCGATTCAATGAATAGGATGTGGATGTCTCGACCCGTGTTGAAACAACTACTCCTATAATATCATTAACGCCAATATCGTCGATACTATATGATGGGGCGGTTCCCCCACCACAGTCTATGAGTCTTCCAATTAACCCCAGGGTCATAAGACCAACTCTGAGGAACCCTAGATTACCGTATCTTCCAAGTTTCTCTTTTTCTATGGGTGGCTGAGAGTATCCATATGGTATGCCACCATCGGTGATGGTGGGTCTACAAACTGGTGGATCGACATAAGCTGAAAACACAACAGCTTCCACGTCACCCTATAATATGCATCCTGCCTCAGTTTCGACCATAAATAATCCCAGTCGAATGGCGCCACCATCATTAGGTTTATGTTATATCCCCCAGGTAACACCAATGCTAAATACGACATCTCTCGTGTCTATGAGGCAGCAAATGGATGAGAGTAACCACAAGATGGTTAACATGCTTACCAGCATATTGGTACGGTGTTTAATCCCTTGATTCAGAACACCAACCAGAATTATGAATTATTAGAAAATCAAATGGGTCCAATAGTCGATTTCTTTAGTGCTCCTTAGGCTCAGGCGTAACCAACTCCTCAAATCTCAAATGCCAGACCAATGGAAACGCCTAACATGGGGAGAACCCTATTAATAAAGGGCAGAAAGAGTTGGGTTTTCGACCTATAGAACCTCCCACACATAGAGAGGACGGAGAATATATATAGGTCAAAACAACCTGAGAATAATGTTGGTGAACAGAAACCAAGATGCTGAGGAAGTGGTCCGAAATATTCAACAGAACAACTTAAGAAGGGAAAATAATTTGGCTTATATGGTCGAAAATATCCTAGCCCAGAACGACCTCAATATAGGTTTACATAGGCCAAATTTTGTGTGTCTGTTGTTAGAATATGTACTACAAACCGAACTCCCTAGGGGCTAGAAAGTTCCTAAATTCACCAAGTTTGTAGGCAAAACAAGCGAATCGACTGTCGAACATATTGCTGGATACCAAACTAAGGTAGGCAATATGGTGAATAATGAAAATTTGAGAAGAATGAGGTATTTTTCAAACTCTTTTAATAAGAATGTCTTTATGTGGTTCACTCTACTCCCTCCATATTGCACACATAAGGAAATGGCTAGAGTAAGACGCAAGGTGTCTGAATTAATAGATGATTATCTAAGAGACATGGCTTAGTTAGCGGATAGAGTTTGACAAGTCAAGCGCTTAAAATATGAAAAAGCCATGTCAAATAAATTTCATAAAAAAAGTAAAAAATGGCTTATATAAAAGCAAACGAATATGAACAGAAGTAAGGCGTATGGTATGAAGAAGTCTAAGAAATCAATGTTAATGTGGCAGAACTAAAGTCAAGAACTCCCTATGTCTGTAGACTTTTAAAGCCATCCTATGGGAAAAATCCTGTCTAACCCAAGAAATGTTAAATTTGTTGCAAAAACTTTTATATTCAATGTAACTAAATGCAAAAAAATATTTTACCTTTTATTTGTATATGGCCAAATGATAGTTCTAAAGGGCTTAAAGACGCCACCTTAAGAGCAACGTAAGAAAAGAGGGTTTTGAAAATTCCATAATTTTCTTAGTCATAAAATTTCCCAATATGTTTTTTTTAAGAGATCTGTATAAAGAGCGATGAAGGAAGGGAGACTGAAGTTTGGAGACAAAGACTAGGCTTTAATGCAAGTGGATGTTGAGCGAGGATGCTCATTACGCTGAACTAGTCGAATGTTTGGTTGTAGAGGCTACTAAAGGCCCCAATGCGACCATGTAAGTAGTATTTTAGTTTGAATACTCGGAAAAATCAAGGTGGTATGCCCACATGATGAGAAGGAATTGAATCATTTCCTCGATAGATGCAATTTGAAGAAATATGAAGTGATGTGTGTTCGAGATGTCGCGGAGTTTTTGACAAGAAGGTCATTGAGGGCCTCAAAAACATCAAGCCCCGGCCTTCGAAAAGGGGCGGATGGTCCGGTAAAGGGACAAATTTCACCTTTAACAAAAGATGTGTCTCATATAGGACGCAAAATTTGGCTTCATGTCAAAGGGGGGGTCGAGGAAATACTTACATCCCTTCGACAAATGTACCTGTCGGTGAATCTGTTTATCTTCGAAACAAAGATAACATCAATCAACGAAATTGGAAGGCAATAAGGTTAGCCGTAGATTCGTCTTACCAAGACAACTCCCAAGTGTCCAAAAATTTAGGGGAGTTGTTGGAGATGCTTTGCACGTCCGAGTACACCAACCAATTCCCTTAGGGGTGCTATCAGAGACGCTTTGCACGTTCAAATACAACATTCAAATACCCTCTGCCAAAGAACTACTTGTAATCCTGCATAGCTGGCATACCCATTCAAATCTAGCCAATTTAAGGGAGGAGAATGGTGGAGCTTGAAGATGTCCACCTCGATCTGAGCTCTTACCTTGGGACATAGATGGTGATTCTCTACCTTTTCTTAGGGAATGATCCTCTGTGACGTAGAATTTAGCTCAAAAGCATGATCACATCTAGCCAATTTCTTGTCCCTTGTTTATAAGTATGATTCAAAACATAATCACATTTAACCAGACTCATGAGTTATTCCTATGAATATGATCAAGGAGTTATCGCGTTTAGCTGGTCCTATACCAAATCCTTTCAGTTGCATGTTAAAGCATAAACCAGTCGAGCTCGCGTCTCACCAATAGGAATCCAATGTAAAAGCACGTTAAACTGAACCAATGTTTCACTTGCACGAGCACGTTCCAATAACAGCCGCATCTGACTAGTTTGACATTCTGCCAAAACAACGCGTACATCTTAACACGACATACTCGTGAATAAAACAGCCGAACATGGTTTCTCAAAGGACTTAAGGTTAATTAAACTTTAAGAAAATGATTTTTACCGCTATTTCTAGCAAAATAAGTATACAAACTATAGGGCTCAAAGTCAAACCCTAATGCTCCCCAGATGGATGAAAGTCACGATTACAAGGAGCGCAATATTAAAACTGAAAGCACAAGCATGTAGAAGGTAATAATATAAATAAATATAAATTTTGTTTACAAACCGAGGCACAAATCCTGGCAAAATCTTATAGGAACAAAGCAAACACAAATGAAAAAATGGACAAAGATCCTAAAACATCATATCTCGACTCCGGGATGAAGCTGCAAGGGAGAATCTCTCAAACGGTCTATCTCGGCCACCTCAAAATCAGAGAAAGGAAAACATATTTCAAACCCGATGATGAAGAATTTATATAGCGGAACCAAACAACCCTCAAAAGAGATGCGTATCCTCTCCTCCTGGCCTACTAAGAGAATCAACCAATCTGAGGGGTTTCCGACTGTAATGTTAGCGTTCGTTATATCCTCGACAGCGTTTAAGATGGAAGGAGTCCAAACCACTTTAGCAGTCATTCAATGGTATTTATTGGTGTTGTCCGGCTCAACTACCCGAAGTCCCTTACATGCCAGTTCATCAGCTTTATAATGATCACCCGGACTAATCCAAGACACAACATTAGATTGTCCCTGACATTCCAAATAACGCACGATTTCAGCATTGTGACCAATTGTTTGCCTATATGGCCGGAAAAAGCTACCGACACATTCCTTCCTCTAATAGACAGTTTTTATTTCTTCCTTAGTCAAGACAGGGGGCTGTATCAGCTTCTCAACAAGACTCTCAACCCTATCAGATTTCTATAAAAATCGAGCCTTTGAAGAATCCCTTAAATAAGCTTCATTTGAAATAGACCCTCCAAACGTTCCTTCCATTTCTGAATCATCAATCAAAGGGATAATTTCCTGTCTAAAGTCCTTGATGATAGAAGAGAAAGAGTGTGATTTAGACTCCATTTCCCTTCTCGAATAAAAAGAAACACTACCCTCTGAATCACTCTCTATAATTATAGGTTTATAGTTCATCGTAACAAAAATACAATAAATGCTTGAATGAAAAGCTGGAGTGAAGAGAATGTACCTTGAAATGTAAGTCTGAAAGTAGTAAAGTGAAAAAGAATGCATAAAGTCGAAGCTTGGGAGGTTTGAAGTTTTGAATATATGAAGATGGTTACTCTTGTAAAAAATGCTCTCAAAGAAGATGGAAGATTCTAATAAAACAAGGCAAACTCAGTCTACAATATTGCAGAAAATTTTCTCCACATTTCGCCTACCCTTATATAGGAGAAGGCAATCGGGCTAATCAAATTGAAAGTAAGAAGTAATCGCAGATCAACGGTCAGATTTCATCTTTGGGAAACAACCAAACTTAAGTATACTCAAGTGTACAATAATCTGCGTCACATCACGCCATACCTTTCAAGAGAAGAAACGGTGAAATGTTTTAATGATGGGACTGCATTTAATGCTCATGTTCCATTCAATAAGCCCATTCATCCACAAGGCCCATTCATCCAACATGTTTCACTAGGTCCAATGTATAAATGTCTTCACAAAGGGTTTTTCATGTACACAATCTCTAACTCCATTTTCACTACGATTGTCTTGAACCCTAAACTGACTTGGGTGTTGCAGTGCTAACCATGTTGGTATCCTCCCTATTGATCTGTCGTATCGGAGATTTGCTACACTGATTCTAGATCAACATAAATAAATGACGTTGATTCAAGATCAATATCTCTGGTTCAAGAAGCACCATGATCGCAACCTCCAATCTACGATGCCGCTTCACATAATCACTCAGAAAGCTCTGCTCCGCCGTACTTTCTGCCATCTTCTTCATTTTTGGTTGCACAACCGAATACATATGAACAACATATTTAAAGTCTAAATCTGATGTATTCTTCGTTGAATCTTGATAGGAATATAATGCCTTATTTATTGTCATATTTGGTAACTATTTCTCACAATCACTAGTTTTCTTATAAATCGAGAATATACTCTTCCACCCCTAGTCACCTCTTTGAAGTTTTCTCCTTTTTACCTTTTTATCTTACATTCTGCTCACTCTTTCCTTATGTCAAATGATTTTATTTATGGCTAACCATCTTTCTTCATTTAGACCATTCAAATAATAGAATATCATGTTTCAATTATTTTGCACTGAAAATTCATTTGGCCTTTGCATTCTTAACGATTGTAAATTTAACTCAATAGGTAACACAACATCTTGTCTAAAGACTAACTAAAAAGGTGTGGCCCCTGTAGCTCTTTGTGGTGGTAGGTCTACATAAGCATGCAACACTTTGTTTAGTGTCTCAAGCCAATTTCAAGACTTTTGGTTGAAATTTATCTTGATCAAGTG
This sequence comes from Vicia villosa, assembly GCF_029867415.1. Taxonomy (NCBI): domain Eukaryota; kingdom Viridiplantae; phylum Streptophyta; class Magnoliopsida; order Fabales; family Fabaceae; genus Vicia; species Vicia villosa. The sequence continues at coordinate 158,235,634 of NC_081181.1, forward strand.
TATTAATATTTTAAGATTACTTCAACTTGTATATTAACTTGTACATAATATGAAGTTGAAGCTAACAAATCAATGGCTATTAACTATGTGTACTTAACTATATTTTTACCTTTTTCCAAGTTAAGGCAAAGTTCATTATCTCTACTATGTAAAATACGCCTCAACAACAAATATTTTATAACTTCAAAGTGAGTTGTTACAACCATCTCAAAAGCTTGATGTAAATAGAGTTTTTCTAAGGCAATTTCTTAATCGACCCTTTGGTATTTTTAAGCACATAGTGCATTTTAATTTATGTCCCATATTTCTGAAGATACATATATGTACGCACCTTTTTTTGTCAAAATTTAGTTTCTTTTGGAGTTACATCTACGGAATATGTTTGTTCTGAGTAAAAAATGTCAACAATTCTTGGCTTCATACTTCTCTCATTATTATTTCTCGTATATATAAAGGTTACAGGGCTATATCGGTAATTACACTAAATAATTACATTTAAACTAATTCCTATTCACATCCCCCCTCAAATTGATGCTGCTTGTCAATGAGCATCAATTTGCTAACAAGAAACTGATGACGTGGACGCGGAACAGCCTTGGTAAGAATATCTGCAATCTGCAACTGAGTACTAACATGAGGAAGTGATATTATTCTGTCATCATAAGCGTCACGGATTGAGTGACAATCAACTTCAATATGTTTGGTGCGTTCATGAAAAACAGGATTCGCAACAATTTGGATGGCACTTGTATTGTCAGCATAAAGTGAAGTTGGCTCTATTTGAGGACATCCAAGTTCAGCCAAAAGACCATGAAGCCAAGTTATTTCAGAACAAGCAGCAGACATGGCATGATACTCAGATTCATGATCGCGACTTTACGTGTCTATAAATCTGGTAACTGCAAGTGCACAGTCGTGTCGTGTAGTTTTAAAAGATATCGAATCCACAGGGACTATGAATCGATCTACCGTTATCTAAGGTTACTATGTAAAGCTAGGAGTACTAAAATTTCGATTGTTCCTAAGGGAAAGTGATTGTGAGAAAATAAAGAATAATAATAAAAGACAGGTATCAGTATGTATTTCGTTTAACTAAAGGTAATCCGAAGGTCCATTGGCTTTTGCATAATTAAATTAAAAATCTTTACTAATTCCATTGATTAAAAATCCTCGTCTCAAACTTTCGCTCTGTTGATTCAGACTACTATCCTAATCCTAATGTACGCTTTCGCCATCCCATTAGATTTTAGAAGAGCTTTTTGGAAACAATGTACTTAATAAAATGCCTATTTTACGAGGTTGTTATCTATTTAAATCTCCTAATCTCAAACTTTCGCTCTGTTGACTCGGAGCAAGCTAATAACCCTAACGTACGCTTTCGCCATCCCGCTCGAGTGTAAAAACAATTTTTGAAAATAAATAAGTTCCAATCAGTTTTAATACGCTTTCGCCATCCTTAAAACTAATGTCCTATGCCTACTATCTGGTTAAAGATCTCAAACTTTCGCTCTATTGATCTTAACCTTTGACCGTCCTAACCCCTCAAACTTTCGCTCTATTGGTTTTAAGACTTACTAATTAAATTAGACATATAAACCAAAAATAAGTGATAATTAATAGAACATAATTAAGCCAATTTATTTCGGATCCCCACGGTTAACTTACTTTACATACCGACACCTTTAGTAATTTAGCCAGACATATTAATACGATTAAACATGCATAAATCGGTTCGGTTCATAATAATAAGCATATTAAATGGTATATAATATATCATGCAAACAAATATAAATAAGGCGGTAAATAAAAACCTGAATTAAATAAATGGTAACTGGATCTTCAAGTACTGAACTTCCACCACAGTTTGGCTGGATCGTTCTTCGGAATTTAAATGGCAGAAAATAAAAACAAGGAAATAAAAGCGATAAATCTAACGTAAGGCTAGATCTACGAAAAGTTCACAACAATTTCCAGTGTAGAAATCGTTGTGAGAAAATAAACGGTTGAATGAAAGCAGAATAAAGAAAAGCGGTTCGCGGTACAATTTCGGCAGCACTTCGTTGGCAGGAAATCGGACCAATTGAAGTGAAGTGGCTGGCTCTATTTATAGGCGAGGCTTTGAAGTTGCTTTGCGTGAAAAGAGGAGCTTCCAACAGACTTGGACGTGGAGACGTGCGTCTCCGTTTCTTCAGGAAGACTTGAGACGTGCGTCTCAAGTGGAGAGAATCTAGGGGCAGTTGGAGACGGGCGTCTCCTCTTGGTGACGTGGCAGAAGAGAACGTGGAGACGTGCGTCTCCACTTGCTTGCATGGTTTGGGCTACGCAATTTGTTCCTTTGTGGGCTGGTTCGTCTCTTTTGGGCCTTTGGGTCCTTAATTGCACCCCTCTTTCACTTCAGCACTCCCTTTTCATCTTTTAGGCATAAATATTGGTCATTTAAGCTCAATTTTCTTTCCTTTTCGCAAATAGTCGTAATTGAAGTGTAAAACCTGAAACAAAGCAAAAACTCGCGTAATATCATAATAAATCAATATAATAAACGGAAAATTGCTATAAATATCTATGGATTTTAAGCTAAATATACGATATAAAATCGTGTTATCAATTCAGTAGAAGATTTAGAGACTCTCGCTTGTTTCTTACTTTTCCATGAGATCAATGAAGAGCCAAGAAACATGCACCAACCTGTGACAGATCGTCGAGTATCAGGGCACCCTGCCTAATCGGCATCACTATAAGCACTCAATTTAGGAGGAACTCCAGTGGGAAAGAATAAACCACGATGAGAGCTTCCCTTCAAGTAACGAATTATACGACGAACTGCTGCTAAGTGAAGGTGGCGAGGAGAGTGCATGAATTGACTTACTTGTTGAACAACAAATGATATGTCAGGGCGAGTAATAGTCAAGTAATTAAGGCTACCCACGAGTTAATGATACAATAAGGGATCATGCAACAGATCACCATCATCACGATGATATTTAACATTAACCTCAAGAGGAGTATCCACTGGATTAGCCGATTGCAGACCAGCCATAGAAATTAAATCTGTGGCATACTTGTGTTGATGGAGGAATATGCCCTTGGATGTAGAATGAACCTCAAGACCAAGAAAATAATGCAAATTACCAAGATCTTTCATATGAAACGCTGCTTGTAACTGCTGTTTAAGGCTTTGAATGGAAGCATGATCAGAACCAGTAATAATCATATCATCAACATACAGAAGAAGTAGGACAATTCCAGTAGATGTTCTATGAATAAATAGAGAAGAATCGTACTGACTCTGAGTAAAGGAAAACCCAAGTAGAGTGGAGCGAATTTTTCATACCATGCTCTAGGCGCTTGTTTCAAACCATATAAGGAGCGTTTGAGCTTGCACACACCCTTAGATGACGGAAATAAACCTTGAGGAGGAGTCATATAAATATCTTCCGCCAGGTCACCATGAAGAAAAGCATTTTTCACATCTAATTGATGAAGAGCCCACCCGTTAGAAGCAACTATAGAGAGTATCGTACGAACAGATGTCATTTTGGCAACCGGTGCAAATGTCTCATCATAATCAATTCCATATTCCTGCTTGTTTCCTAAGGCAACCAAGCGAGCCTTGAAACGGTTGAGGGACCCATCAGAATTCAATTTCATAGAATATACCCATTTGTAGCCAATGGGTTTAACATCAGGAGGACAAGAGACAATATCCCATGTGAAATTCTCTTGAAGAGCTTGAAGTTCCTCATTCATTGCTTTTATCCAACGTACATCTTTAACAGCCTGTGAATAGCAAGTAGGAATAGATATGCTAGAGAGTGTGGCAGTCAGAGAAGTATGTGAGGAATCATACCTGTCTGGTGAATATCTATCTGGTGCTCGAGATATTCGACCAGAACGTCGTGGTTCAACCGTTACATGATCAGGTGGTGGTTCAGCGTCGGGAAGGGGTATGGGAACCTGCTGTTTGTGTTTTCTGACATATACATGACCTGGTTTATAGCGTTCTATAGATTGAGGCATAATAGAAAACTTAGGAAGAGTTACAATATCATTCATGACAGGAGAAACACATGGAAACATAAACTGATTATCAAAAAATGTCACATTCCTAGAAATGCGAAAACGATGGTTAGTGACATCATAACACACAAATCCCTTATGAGAGTGACTATACCCCATAAACGCACATTGAACAGACTGCGCTCCAAGCTTATGCCTTTCAAATGGAGGTAAGTGAACAAAACAAACACATCCAAAAGTATGTAAATCATTATAATTAGGCTGAATTTTAAAAAGACGAAAAAAAGGAGAATCGAGATCAATAACCATAGAAGGAAGACGATTGATCAAGAAGACAGCTGTGGAAAGAGCCTCCACCCAAAATCGGGGTGGTACAAAAGCTTGAAGAAGTAAAGTGCGGATCACATCAAGCAAATGACGATTCTTGCGTTCTGCCATCCCATTTTTTTGGGGGGTATTGGGACAAGATCGTTGAGACAAAATGCCTTTTTGTTTAAGAAATTCTTGAAACTCACGAGACATGTACTCACCACCAGAATCAGAGCGAAATTTTTTAACATTTTCATGAAATTGAGTTTCAACATATGTCAGAAATTTCTTAAACATAGAAAACACTTCAGATTTAGACCGAAGAAAATATATCCAAGTAAAACGACTATAATCATCAATAAATGTGATAAAATATTTATAGCGAGCATGAGAAACTACAGGAGACATACCCTATACATCACTATGAATCATTTCAAAACAAGAGGAAGCCTGATAAGCACCAGACGGAAAAGGAAGTGTTTTACTTTTAGCTAATTTGCAAACAGAACATGAAAGAGAGGCATTAGAAACAACATTTTTATTTCCCAATAAACCATTTTTAAATAAATGAGATAAAACAGCAGAGTTAGGATGACCCAATTTTCTATGCCAATCCTCATAAGAATTCAAGACATTATTACAAACAAGAGATAAATGACTAGAAATAAACTGAAGTGGAAACAGTCTTCCCACTTTAGGCCCCTTCGCAACCACCTTCCCCGACACCTGTTCCTGCACAAGGCAACCATCACGAGAAAAATTTACATTACAATTATTATCAACCAATTGACCAACAGATAATAAATTGGAAGCAAGTCCAAGTGCTACAAACACATCCCGAAAATCAGAGTTGAGGTCACCAACATTCGTGATAGAGAGAGCATTACCATCCGCAATTTGAATTTTCTGATTACCATGGTAAGAATGTAAATTGTGCAAGTATTCAGAAGAGGCTGTCATGTGATTGGATGCACTAGAATCAAGAAACCACGGGCAGGAAACATTCGAAGACTTACCCTGAATTCCCAAGGTTGAAAGAGCGGAAAGTACCATCTGTTGGATTATTTTAGGTTGGAGAGCACCACCATTAGATGGATTAGTGATGGAAGGACCAACTCCAGAGCTTGTACTAGCAGGAAATACTTGCACCGAATGTTGTGCTGATCGTGGAGGACGGGTGGGACAATCAGAGATAATATGGCCCCGCTGCTTGCAATAATTACAAAACCTCTTACTGCAACTCTGAGCAAAATGTCCAAATTGTTTGCAAGAGAAACATTGGACATGTCGAATATCACGACCTTTACCTCTACTCTGAGGAGCATATGCAAACATAGCAGACTCAGAAATGACAACATCGTGAGACATGGATCCTTGAGTAGCAAGACGTTGTTCCTCTCTGAGAAGTTCACCAACACATGTATCTAAAGAAGGAACAGGATTCCTATTCAGCAAAGCACCTCTGACAACCTCAAATTCTGCACGAAGCTTCATGAGAAATTGATCTCGCCTACTAGTATTGTAGACCTCTTGGACATCCGCGAGAGAACTCTTGGGAACATCAACATGTATAATCGCAGAGTGTTCTGTCCACAAATTCAAAAAACCAGAATAATATTCTTGAACAGACAGATTGCCTTGTTTGTAATTGGCAATGTCTAGCTCCAACTGAAAACGTTTGGCCGCGTTGTCTAGGTTATAGATACGCTTCAAGTAGTTCCACATTTCTTGGGCAGTGGAAAAAGATCGCAAATTATTAATCATGTGAGGATCAATAGTACTGAGAATCCAAGTGATAATCTGAGCATCTTCTATTTCCCATGCATCTAAGTCAGTTGTCTCTAACGGTGCCAAAGAGACATCGTCCAAGTGACTCCATAATCCTTTCCCTTTGACATACATCCGAAACTGGAATTCCCAAACACGATAATTCTTTCCGGTAAAACGAACACAAATATGATATATCTCTTCGGAAGCCATAATATCAGAGATGACTTAGGAACAATTTTGTTAACGTAACAATTTTGTTAACGTGAAACAAGAAACACAAACGGAACACTGAAGAAAATACTTGCCGACACCAAATCAACACCCCAATTCAGGATACTCGCCGACACCAAAGTCAAAACCCTAATTCAGAATACTTGCCGACACCGAGTCAAAACCTTAATTCAGAATACTTGTCGACACCGATACTGTGAATACAAGATCACACTCACAAAGATGTTTTTGATTCATGGCAAACTCAACAAGCATACAAGCAACAAGGCACAAGCAGAAGAACTCAAAAGAAAAGCAAGCATTGGTTACTTATAACAGAGCAGGTCGACCTACTATGCATATAGGTCGACTCAACACAAGCAAAACAAGAAAAATGCAGAAAAGCAGCAGCTAGGTCGACCTACTGTCAACCCAGGTCGACCTAAAATGGAGAAAATCTCATACACTTCTGTTAGGTCGACCCACACATCAACTAGGTCGACCTAATCTGAGGAAATGTCCCCAAAACGCATCTGAAGTGGATTCTGGTCAACCTACTCCTTTAACAGGTCGACCTAACTGGGAACAAATAACATCCAAAGGATATGCAGCTCTGTTAGGTCGACCTAAGCACCACAAGAGGTCGACCTATCTGATCAAAAAGAATAAGCAGCTCTGTTAGGTCGACCTAAGCATCACAAGAGGTCGACCTATCTGATCAAAAATGCCAGAATTTTTGGTTTTCTCTGCATCAACTGAAAAGCTTTCATATATATTGTCCAAGGTTCAATTATTGAAAACAACACCAACGACTGAAAGATACACAAAGGCTTCTCATCTTCATTCTTCGTCATCTCCAACACAATTACACATAATCATTCTTGTGTTGAGGGTTAGTGATCGAGTTCGATAACGTCCATGGAACGGAATTGAAGATTCCTAGTGGGTGAAGATTTGTGGGGTTTTTGGTGAATAAAATATGCGGGTTTTGTCCTCCAAGATAGGTGTTTCTTGGGGGTTTTTATCAAGAGGTTTCATCGAGGATCCATCTGAGTGTGAAGATTAAAGAACAAGGGTTCAAGGCAATTCAAGACACTGCAGAAAAGGGATCAAGTGAAGCTCTTGGATCACCTTGATCTGACTCAAGATTAAGGGGGAAGAAGATTCAAAGGATCGACATAATTGGTTTATGGTTTATCGCTTTGTTATCTTCTTTGTATAAACTGCTTTCAACATTAATGAAAGATTTCCCAATTTCAGTTTGGAATTGGGGGCAGACGTAGTCGTAGCGAGGACGATCGACGAACTGCCTAAACAAATATCGTGTTCTTGTCGCTTTTACTTTTTCATTTACGTTCTGTTCATATTTGGTTATAATAGCAAATTGATCAACGATTCGAGTGTTAAGATTATGAATTAAAAACTTATATAAACATCACAATCCATCACACATTGAATCACCATCAATTTGATCATTATCACCAAGTGTTTGTGTTTTTGCTTCTTTCACTATCACTGCATTGCAAACGTCGTTCTTCATATAAGAAGTTAACTGATTTTCAATAGAGCGACGTATTGATTCTATAATGTAGTCTCTTATCGTTTATCTCAAGCTGGTTAGTGGTTTTAACACATATACAATCGTTTCAATAGTGGTTTGGAATAGACGTGAGTCGATTCAGAATCACTTCCGCTTAAAGTTCAATTAATTCTGCAAAACTGTGTAAGATCTATTCACCCCCCCTCTAGATCCTAAGGCCAGCGTCTAACAAGTGGCATCAAGAGCTCTGGTTTATTCCGTGCTACGTGAAACACTTATTGGAAAGATGGCTTCCGGACCTAAAGGGGCTCACAATAGAGCTCCAGTTTTCAACGGTGAAAACTATGGCTATTGGAAGGATTGTATGTGTGTCCACATCAATGCAATTGATAGGAACATTTGTACAGCTATTGTCAATGGTCCCTTTCAGATCACCATGACAAATGCAGCTGGTGCAGTTGTTCCAAAACCAGAAAATACTTGGGATGCTGAAGATGAAAAGAGATATGCATGCGATTGGAAAGCGAGAAACATTCTAATCTCAGCTCTAGGAGTTGATGAATACTATCGCGTTTCCCATTGTAAATCCGCTAAAGCTATGTGGGACACATTGCAAGTTGCCCACGAGGGAACGGATGATGTCAAACTATCTAGGATCAATACGTTAACTCAAGAGTTCGAACTCTTCCACATGGAAGATGGTGAATCCATCGAAAACATGCAGAAGAGATTCGTTCACCTGAAAAATCGGTTAAATTCTCTTGATAGACCTGTTTCCAATGCAGTTGCTACTAACAAAATCTTAAGATGCTTGAACAGGGAATGGCAACCCAAGGTTACAGCAATAAAGGAAGCAAATGATCTAAACACCTTAGACATTACCACTCTCTTTGGTAAACTAGAGGAACATGAACAACACCTTAAATGCCTTGACATGCATGAGAAAAGGGCAAAGAAAGAAAAGAACATGGAGAAAGAGGTAGAGAAGAAGTCAATAGCTCTAAAAGCTTCAAGCTCCAAGACCTCAAGACAAGAGCTAGAGGATAGTGATACAAGTGATGACGAAGACTCCGATGATGAGGAAATGGGACTGTTTGTGCGAAGATACAACAAATATCTAAAGAAAAATGGAGCAAAACATTCTGACAAAGGCTTGATCAACTATAGAAAGCAATCAAACAAGTTCAAACAAGATGACGACAGCAAAGGAAAAATCAAAGGCCCTTGCTTCAATTGTGGGAAAGCCGGTCACTACAAACCGGATTGTCCATATCTTAAGAAAGAAAAAGAGAAGAACCAAAGCAAAGGTCATAACAAATCTAAGAGAGCCTACATAGCATGGGAAAGTGATTCATCTAGTGAAAGCTCATCAAGCGATGAAGAAAAATCAGCAAACCTATGTTTTATGGCTCATCAACACAAGAAAAAGAAAGCTGTAAGTCATCTTAAACCTGAACTCGTAGATAAGGTATCTCATTCTCAACTAAAACTTGCTTTTGAAGAATTACATAGAGATGCAATTAAAGCTTTCAAACTTTTGGCCTCAAATAAGAAAATCTTTTCATATCTTGAATCAAAAGTTGAGAAAACCGAAAAGGATATGGAAGCTTTAAAACAATCTATGCTAGACATTCAAAAGGATAAAGTTGAAATAGATCCTACATCATGGTTTGGTTGTGAGACATGTCACATTTGGCAAAAAGAAGTAAGAGATCTAAAAGCCAAGTTAGACAAGGCTCTACAACCAAAAGTGACTTTTGCGGTTGATCCAAATAAGTTCAAAAGATCGTATACTCCTTTATATAGTAAATACACTTTTGTACCAAAAGTATCAACTAGCAAAACAGCATATTCTCATCATATTAACTGTCATTATTATTGCAAAAAGGGACATACCATTGAAAAATGCAAATTTAGGAGAATTTTAGTTCCTAAAGGAGTATTTCAATGGTTGCCTAAGTGCAACAACTTCTGTACTCACCACCTAGGACCCAATGAAGATTGGGGACCTTCTATTCTAAATTAATTTTGCAGGAAAAGTGTCTTGACATCGCCGAAAGGTGGTGGTTCCTTGATAGCTGATGCTCAAGACACATAAAGGGAGACATATCAATTTTTGGTATGTCATCTATGAAGAACTATTCTTGGCAAAGGAAATGTAGGTGACCATGGCCACTACTAATGTATAAGATACATCACAAATACAAGTTAACCCGAAAAACACAAAGGACGCATTACTTGATGTGCAATTGGCAAGTTGCATTGCAAGGAAATTTTAAACCTATTCTAAGAAGAATAATGTTTGGGACCATGTCCCGCATCCGGGAGAACATCAAGTAATCGATACTAGATGAGTTTTTTGCAAAATCAAGCAATCAAGTTATGAAACATTCTATCAAGACAATTCATCATCAAATCTAGGAGTATGGCACACTAACAAGAGGACTCCACACAATGATGACAAAACACCTACATATTGAGAAAGCGGTAACATGTTTATTGTTCACTTCCAAAAAATTTATTGATACTATAATATGCTATCAATTAACATGCTTATAGTGACTTCATATATGTTTATCTATATATCTCAATTACATATATATGTCTATCATCTCCATTCATAACATATCATGTTTTGGGCATACAAGCAAGTAACTAAGCATAAATGCATCATATAGTAACATCCCTAAGGCATTTCAAACATTTGAAGCAACTTAGGTCGACCTAACCTGCATCTGAGTCGACCTACAGAAGAAAACTTTCAGGAGAAACCAAAAATGTCCAGTTACGTCGACCTACCCTCCTTTTAGGTCGACCTAATCTGCAATTTTTTAAAGGCTTCTCTGTTAGGTCGACCTAGCCTTCATTTAGGTCGACCTACTGCATTAAAATTTCCAAATTTGGGTCTGTTGGTCGACCCGACCCATCCCCATTCATTCATAATCATTCCTCTTTTCTTTCCCACTCATTCTCACATCATTGTGTACGGCCAACCCTAATTCCTCAAACCCAAAGGTTGTCAAAAATCATCCCTCTCACACAAATCATCAGCAAGAATGGCTCCAAAATCGAGAAAGGGAAAGGAAATCACATCTGGATCATCCTCTCAACCGGTAAGTGCTGTAGCCCTTGTTCATCCTGATTGCAAAGAAAATTTTGAAAAATGGCAAATGAAAAGGAAGGTAGTCAAGCAATATATCTATAATCAACATGTTGCTAAGCACATGCACATTCCTGATGTTGTCAGTCTTGTTCAGCATCAAAATGTTCACCCCCTTTTGGAGTGTGCCACACCGTATTGTGAAAACACTGTTAGGGCTTTCTATGCAGGGTTCACAAGAGAGGAAGGTTGTAATTTTAGGCTTAAGATGGGGTCGAGATCCCATATTGTTGACAAACGAGCCTGGATAAGTATCTTTGGTCTTACACTCTTAGAAGATGAAGTTCGTATAGAAGACGGTGACTTTCCGGCCAACTATGATCATGTCGCATACATGAAATCTATTCTCAAAGACCTTGCCGTCTTTGACAAGAAAAATGAATCCATCACAGCCGGTCACCTAAAAAGAGATCCTAGGCTCCTCAACTGGATTATCTCAAGAGTCATTCGACCACGAGCAGGCGGATTCTCAAGGATTGAACGGAATGAGGTTGTGTTAATGTACCTGATTCAAAACAGGACACGTGTGCACTGGCCACACTTTCTAACTGCCAAGTTTGAAGAGGTAAAGCAGAAGACTACTGCTCTATGCTATGGCTCAATCATTCAAACAATCGTGAACCATTTCGGCATGAAACTCGATGGATTATCCTACATTCACATGAAACAGAATCAAGACTTCTCCCAAACAACCTTAACCCTCATGGGATACCATTGGGATCCAAATAAGAAAACCTATTATCTCATTCAAAAGGGAACCGGAAAGATCATCTACAACTATGATGATCCTACGGAATTTGGTCACATTGCAGGGAATGAAGAAGAAGGAAATGATCAAGAAATAGCAAATGATGAGGATCACACCATGGAAGATGTAGCTCATGACACGGACTCAAATTGGCAATATGTACCTCCTCAAGAGGAAGAAATTCCTTGGGGATACACGGCTCCACCTCCGCCGGATCAGTCCAACATCATCTCCATGCTTGAAAATATGCAACTCCTACAGCAAAAACACTTTGACACACAGCAGCTTCAGTTCCAGAACATGCAACAACTTCAACAAGATCGATATGACGAACAACAACGTCAATATCAATCTCTATACAGCCTGGTTCAAGACCACAAAAATGACTTTGAGACGTTTGCATCAAACTCTACTCTAAGACAGAATCAGCTTGAGGAGACTGCACTGAATCGTCATGCAAATATAAGTTAAAGCTTCAATACTCTAAACCACTCCATGCTTGATCTGTTGGAACAAGTTGAAGAGGATCGTCCTCATACATTTCAAAGAGGAAGAGGAAGAAGGGGCAGGCGTTAGATGCATTCTCCATCATATCATCATATTATTACATTTCATTTCATTATCCTCATGTTATGTTCTTACATATTGTCGTATTTTTTTAATCTCTTGCATTATCATGTATGTTAAAGTGTACCCTTAAACATGTTTGATTCTCATGGTTTCGCTATCTACATTTTATCTATTACTATGAATGCTGGTATTGTTATCTATGTTTCTCTCGTTATTCTTCTGTTTTTCTTGTATCCCTTTTGATGTTGTCAAAGGGGGAGATAGATGCTTAGTGTACGGGGGAGCTCAGCTGAGTGAATAGATGCTGAGTGTACGGGGGAGCTTTTACTACTCATTGCCAAAGCTTCCACTACCGGTTTGCCATCATCAAAAAGGGGGAGTATGTGAATACAAGATCACACTCACAAAGATGTTTTTGATTCATGGCAAACTCAACAAGCATACAAGCAACAAGGCACAAGCAGAAGAACTCAAAAGAAAAGCAAGCATTGGTTACTTATAACAGAGCAGGTCGACCTACTATGCATATAGGTCGACTCAACACAAGCAAAACAAGAAAAATGCAGAAAAGCAGCAGCTAGGTCGACCTACTGTCAACCCAGGTCGACCTAAAATGGAGAAAATCTCATACACTTCTGTTAGGTCGACCCACACATCAACTAGGTCGACCTAATCTGAGGAAATGTCCCCAAAACGCATCTGAAGTGGATTCTGGTCGACCTACTCCTTTAACAGGTCGACCTAATTGGGAACAAATAACATCCAAAGGATATGCAGCTCTGTTAGGTCGACCTAAGCACCACAAGAGGTCGACCTATCTGATCAAAAAGAATAAGCAGCTCTGTTAGGTCGACCTAAGCATCACAAGAGGTCGACCTATCTGATCAAAAATGCCAGAATTTTTGGTTTTCTCTGCATCAACTGAAAAGCTCTCATATATATTATCCAAGGTTCAATTATTGAAAACAACACCAACGACTGAAAGATACACAAAGGCTTCTCATCTTCGTTCTTCGTCATCTCCAACACAATTACACATAATCATTCTTGCGTTGAGGGTTTGTGATCGAGTTCGATAACGTCCATGGAACGGAATTGAAGATTCCTAGTGGGTGAAGATTTGTGGGGTTTTTGGTGAATAAAATCTGCGGGTTTTGTCCTCCAAGATAGGTGTTTCTTGGGGGTTTTTATCAAGAGGTTTCATCGAGGATCCATCTGAGTGTGAAGATTGAAGAACAAGGGTTCAAGGCAATTCAAGACACTGCAGAAAAGGGATCAAGTGAAGCTCTTGGATCACCTTGATCTGACTCAAGATTAAGGGGGAAGAAGATTCAAAGGATCGACATAATTGGTTTATGGTTTATCGCTTTGTTATCTTCTTTGTATAAACTGCTTTCAACATTAATGAAAGATTTCCCAATTTCAGTTTGGAATTGGGAGCAGACGTAGTCGTAGCGAGGACGATCGACGAACTGCCTAAACAAATATCGTGTTCTTGTCGCTTTTACTTTTTCATTTACGTTCTGTTCATATTTGGTTATAATAGCAAATTGATCAACGATTCGAGTGTTAAGATTGTGAATTAAAAACTTATATAAACATCACAATCCATCACACATTGAATCACCATCAATTTGATCATTATCACCAAGTGTTTGTGTTTTTGCTTCTTTCACTATCACTGCATTGCAAACGTCGTTCATCATATAAGAAGTTAATTGATTTTCAATAGAGCGACGTATTGATTCTATAGTGTAGTCTCTTATCGTTTATCTCAAGCTGGTTAGTGGTTTTAACACATATACAATCGTTTCAATAGTGGTTCGGAATAGACGCGAGTCGATTCAGAATCACTTCCGCTTAAAGTTCAATTAATTCTGCAAAACTGTGTAAGATCTATTCACCCCCCTCTAGATCCTAAGGCCAGCGTCTAACAGATACGATAACACGATCAAAGCAAACACGATTTGTAAGCACCCGAGATTAGAATCGCAATCTTGGAAGAGATTACCGAGAACCGAGATGATTTCAAGAGCGACCCAGTGGGGTGTCGCTGAATAAAGCCAAGATTAACCTAAAACTCACAGGTTTGATCGAAAACCTACTGATACCATGTCAACAATTCTTGGCTTCATACTTTTCTCATTATTATTTCTCGTATATATAAAGGTTACAGGGCTATATCGATAATTACACTAAATAATTACATTTAAACTAATTCCTATTCACAAAAAAATGTGCGTCCGAAGATACATTTTCAAAAATAGAAAGATATTTTCGAAAGCACATATGGTGCCAAAGAACCCAGGAATAAAAATTGTCTTTTATTTGTTTGTTGCTTTTTACCAACCGTTGCAGATTCTTGTTTTGGAGACGGTTATTTTGTGTTGTTAATATAAAACCGCGGCTTAAAACTACAACTAAAATTGTGGAGTTTTGATGTTTCTGGCGACGGAGTTTTGAATTCGTGGGTAAAAATAAAAAAACTGCCCTCTAAATGAATACGCAACGAGCGTTTATTCCACACCTGATAAACCGCCCCCTAAAGTCTTAGGCTACGGTTATTGCACTTTAGACCGCAGTTTTGCGTTGTTGCCCGAGGTCATTTTTGTTGTAGTAAAGCATTGTACATAGTTTTTTCTTATCCTAGTTTTACTGGAAAAAAATATATGGCCCTTTAATTTTCATTTACTTCTCCATGTGCTAACAAACTTTCAAAGGGTTAATAGGCATTTACACCCCTGTAATATTAGCGAATTTTGCTTTTCCCTCCTTCGTTGCCAAAGGCAGGTTTTGGCAACGGTTTTTCCAAAAAAATCGTTGCCAAAACCTGCCTATGGCAACGGAGGGGGAAAAAGCAAAATTCGCTAACATTACAGGGGTGTAAATGCCTATTAACCCAACTTTCAATAATGTCCTTCGGAGCAGACAAATATAATTTCAACGGTTTTCCTTTGATTTGATGGATCATAATTAGAAGATTGATCAAGAATATAAAAATTACAAACAGGAGAAATGATTATAATTTCTTACATATTATACAATTACACTCCAACACAACTAACAATAACATACATTATTAAAGTTTTAAATACAAACAAATAATCCAAACACTGTTTTTCTTATTTTGAGACAATTACTGATAGTTGTTATAGGTGAAATTGATATATCTTCCATCAAACTTATCTTTTTGCAATCCGAACCTTCAAACCATTCTTCATAAAAAGTACAATAGAATGACTTAATGAAGGAATGTGACCTTCCTCCAATAGTACCCGATAGTTGCATAAAATTGCAATTGCTATCATCTTAATTTGAATGAAGGAAGAGTCTTTTCCCAAACAAGTCCTAGGCCCAGCATTAAAACTTATGAACTTGTAAGATGGTTCATGAACAATGCCCCCTCTCTCAGATATCCATCTCTCTGGCTTGAACTCCAAGCAATCTTTTCCCCATACATCTTCAAATCTCCCCATTGAATACAAAGAAACCAATATCATTGTATTAGGATCAACAATGTGACCACTTGGAAGTACATCACCTTTAATTGCTTGCTTTCTCTCAAAAGGTACAGGAGGAAAGAGCCTTAGAGCCTCACATATAGCACCATGAAGATAAACTAGCTTTTTAACCTCATCCACTCCTAAATTCTTTTCAATATTAATTGTTCCAAAATTTTCTTTAATCTCTTCAAGAATCTTAGTTTCTACTAAAGGATGTGTAGCAATAAGATAAAATAGCCATGTAAGAGCTGAAGTTATAGTATCTCTTCCCGCTACAAATAGATTGAAAGCAGCATCTCTTATAAACTTGTCATCGTGTACGACTTCTCGTGACACATTCTCCTCTTTCATCAAAGTTGTTAGCAAATCAAACATTTCAATATCTTTGCTACATTTTCTTAGCTCCTCTCTTTTGGACTCTATATTTGCATATATAAATTGATCAAAGGTTTTGCATGCATTGGTCATATTTCTCTCTTCACCAATTTGAAGCCATTTTTGCAACTTCCAAATACTTTTAGGCACTTTATGTCTATAGAATATGCACTCTTCAATTTGGTTAAAAGCCTTCTCGCAAGCAACATCAGGAAGTTCAACGGATAGACAATTTGGATCGCATCCAAGAACTATTGAACAAATATTATCGAATGTGAAGCGGTTGAATATATCTTGTAAATCCACCACCAACCCTTGTTGTTGAACATGATCCAACATAGGAATCAAGCTTCTCTCCAACTTGTTTCGAATAATTTTCTCTTGAAACACTTCAAAACCTTTTTGCTTGAAAATTGAATGAAAAAGAGACCTATTGTATTTCCATGTATCCGAATCGCTCGCAAATATTCCATCTCCAAATGCTT
Source organism: Vicia villosa (assembly GCF_029867415.1). NCBI lineage: Eukaryota > Viridiplantae > Streptophyta > Magnoliopsida > Fabales > Fabaceae > Vicia > Vicia villosa. Next base: position 158,252,321 of record NC_081181.1, read on the forward strand.
CAAAAATCTCATGATACTCATCACCCTTCACATAGTTATCAAAACACTTGCTCATCATGTGATGCACGTTGATGGGATCACTAGTGATCAAATAGTTCATGTTGGTAAACCAAGGTCCCATGAACTCACATGTGCTCCTATGTTGTTGTTTCAATTCCTCAGTAATGAAATCATGAATTCTCCACAAGTTCCAAAGCACTGGCGGTAACATGCCGAGAAAAGGATAATCTATAAAAACTGGATACTTGCAAACTAGTCTACGATGAATTTGGAAGATTATGCACAAGAAGAAAAAAAGTGCAAAAAATATTGATGTATAGCTAAACATGATATTGATCATTGTTGTGAATTATTGAGGCTGTTTGATATGATATGATTTTGTTGTATGAGAGGTTTTCCTTTATATAACATTGAATTCTTCTAACTGGCCTACAAGAGATAGATACGATAAGTTTGACATAATTAGTGATGTAAACGTGCTAACCATTTGAAACTGTGAGTATTAATTACTTTGGTAGTGATTCAACCAATTTGAAACAGTGTATGATTCAATAATACAGCAAACTTTTGACATGCCAAAAATGGTGACCTTTCATTATCATACGGCCATCAATAAAGATGGTGACCTTTCAGTATTTGCCACATATGGTTTTAACTTCAACATTATCTATCTCTTGCCCATTTTTGGACAAATGCTTGGCATAAGCAAATTCATAGCTCATAACACTCCAGAATTGGAGGAAACTTCCTGCCCTCCCCCAAATTGTACGTACTTGGCACTACCACATATTCTATGTTATTATAGGAGGAATTTAAATTTTTACGAAATTAATGTAATTTTCCTAATTTTTCTCATATGCTATCGGATTTTTTTACGTTGGATGAGAAGTTCGTTTGAATTTTTACCGTGTTTTTAAGTATTTTCTGGATTCTTTTATGCATTTTTACTTCATTTTCAAAACATTCGGTAAAGTTGCAATGATTTTTCTGCATTTTTTGAAAAATACAATAAGAATGCATACGTTTAATTGGATTGTTTGAAAAATCCGATAAAAATGCATATATTATTTTGGATTTTTTTGAAAAATGCGGTACAAATGCATAAATTTTTCTAGTTTTTAAAAAAAAATCAGTAAACATGCATTGACTCGGACATTTTAAAAAATCCGGAGAAGGGATGCATTTTTATAGGAATTTTTTAAGCATGTTTACCGCATTTTTAAAAATATCTGCTAATGTATGCTTTGTTACCGCATATTTTAAAAAAAACCCGGAAAGTGTAAAAATTCTGGAATTTTGGAAAATCCGCTATGCAAAAAAATTTGTTTTATTTTTTTAGTGAAGACTAGAGGCACAGATTGTACGATTGCTAGTTGACAGCACGATAACTGCTGGGAGGGCTCGAGAGAGGGGAGGTGATGTGGAGGACTCGCGTCTCTAGGTAGGGAGAGTGGCACCGACTGGTTCTCACAGAAGGTGGTTGGCCGACTAGGCTCAGTTTCATGCACCCCCGCACTATCTGATATATAAGATATCAATCTGCTTCTAGATGGGCGAGAGATGTTGAGGATGAGTTCGTTGAAGTTCAGGCACAATATGCACTAGTTCAAGATGACGTGTAGATGATGGTAGAGGCATATGTGCCCCATCCGACAGAGGTGCATCATCCTTCTGAGGCAGAGGCAACAATTACTATAAATGTTACTTGGAGACAGATATTGAGGCGCATACTCCACATACGGCTGCTGAGGCGCCACCTACTGATGATGTGGAGGTTACTACACCTGTTGAGAAAATGTCATTACTCCTGCTTCGACAGACTCGTCTGTACACATAGATGGGGGTTTTCTTGGTGGGCCCACTAACACTTATGCTCTCACAGGATATGCATATCATATGGCTTTCAGATTATGGCAGGGAGAGGTATGTATATGACATGTTGATGATGTGACTTTATTTATTAAGGATACTTTGAAATTAAGCTACTAGCTCAAGTGGTAGCAGGAATTGCTATGAATACGTACTTAACCCCTAGGTACGTGGTTCGATTTCTGCGGGAGGAAAAAACAATATTTCCTGGGCAGCCGGTGAGCGGACCTAGGGGGAGTATTGATTAAGCTGGTGACATGCTCGGTTGGCCGACACGGTTGATGAGTGTAGCGGATATCGGGGTGTTACACATCTCACCTCCATCTTCCATTTGGGGAGATGATGATTACATTGGATGATGTCTCATCACTTTTTCATATTCCGCTGGCCGGTATTTTCTTCATCGTTCCTATCATTAGTCAAGAGACCGCATGTATGACAGTTATATAGTACTTGGGGGGTTATTGAGGAGCAAGTGATTGAGGATTTTAGGTGTACGAGGGATGCTCATTTTCTCCTATCTTGGATGCGGGATAGGTCTGGAAAGCTAGTGCATTGGGGTATGTATGAGGCAGGCAACCGCTAGGTTTTATATGATACATCTTGTTAGATGTATTATCTTAGCAAATAAGTCTCGTGTATATATTGATGGAAGTACATGTGGCTGTTTAACAGCCTCAAACATTGTAGTTGAGCATGAAGGTGTGATGCATTGAATGTTCTATATGTTTCCGTTGGATAGACGACTGTTTTTTTAGACCACTCTCTAGGAGAGTCGGTATGTGTGAGCTTCTTGAATATCATGTTGATATGAAAGTATGACTGATGTTATAGAGTTGTAATTCTTTATTATTGTTCTTGATCAAAGCTTTTAAGCAAGATCAAGTATTCTTGATTAAGAGGTTCTTAATCTAGTATTTCTTGTAATATAGAAGATTAAGGTAAAGGGTAGTCAATATCAGTAACTAGGGTTGTAATTGTGAGACATCACTGCGGTGATTGAAAGTGAGAGGGGTTTCTCATATCTATGAGGTTTCTAGGTAGAACTTGCGTTCGGTAGGGATTAAATGAGAAATTGTAAATCGGAGGATGTTTAGCTTCAAATTTATACTACTAATAGTGGATTTCCTTCCTAGCTTGGTAGTCCCCAAAGTAGGTGTTGTTGTACACCGAACTGGGTTAATAATTCTGGTGTTTATACCTTACCCATGTGTTTTGTTCAGATCAGATATATCGACATCTCATAGGACATCTGAAGTCTGATATACCAGAATTTTAATATATATATATATATATATATATTTTCAGGAGCATTGTTCTTCAAACCAAATTAAAAAAATTATTCTTCAAATCAACTTTGATTCAACATATATAATTAGGGGTGTTCGTGGTGCGGTTTGGACGGTTTTGTTGTAAAACAATCATCCGAACCGCAAGAAAAAAATAGGAGATTTGGTTTGGTTCGATTGACTTTTATAAATAAAACCAAACCAAACCAATGCGGTTTGGATTGGTTCGGTTTTTTTACAAAAATTTATTGAACCATACATACACATATAGATGACAACTTAACTTTGTATTTAGTAATTTATGCGTTAACAATTAAAAACAAAATTCATCATATTTGGACAATAATTTTTTATTTAATATACAAAAATAAGATTAGATAAAAGTGGGAAAAAAAACATAAAACAGTAGACAACAATAAAATAAAAAATATTGTAATGAAATAGAAAAAAAAAAAAAAGAGGAGATGGAAGATTAGAGAAGAAGAGGAACATTAAAAACGTAATTGGAAGAGAGAACAGTAGAATAAAAATAATAAGATGAAAAAAAAGTACTTAAGAGATGAGAGACTAGAGAAGAAGAGGTGATATGTAATTGAAAAAGAAGATGATAAGAAGGCGCAATACCTTTATGAGATATCTGAGAAGACTTAAACAGAAGACATAATATGTTAAAGAAGAGAAATCATTCGTAATCATAAGGTTAAGACGTAAAAGGTTTGGGTTTGAGTTTGATATAGGTTAAGTGAAGTTTGAGGTTGTAACATAATACGGTTTGGTTCGGTTAGGTTCAATTTGTAAAATACAAACTGCAAGCCGAACCGAACCACGCAGTTTGTTAAAGAATAACCCAACCACATTTGAACCAATACGATTTTTTTGCGATTTCAATTTAATTTGGTTCGATTTTACAGTTTTTTATTAGGGCGGTTTGATTTTGAACACTCCTATATAGAATTTTTGTTTATCTTTTGTGTCTTTATGTAATTTTTCGTGTGAGCATTGTATTTTTTTTAACACAACTCTATTAAGTTATTCGGTATATTAGTAATATTTATTTGATTTAGATTGATAAAACGACTTGTTCTATTCAAGACGTGGTTTAAAGGTTGGGGTTTATCTTATATTTGCACATTTGTTCGGTGCAGATATTTTTTAACTTTTTAATATAAATATTTTCTTTTTTATTATTTCATGAGAAAAAAATTAAAATATTACATAAATGCATTTTTCTAAAATAAATTTCATATCCGTAGATGTCTATAAAAATATATGCAGATGTATCAAAATTTAAGTCTTTCAATGTTCATTAAGGCTATATTTGGAAGTTTGGATGGGAAGAGAGGGGAGTGCTTTGGAAAATATGAAGAATTGAGTGAAAAAGATAAAAAGATTTTGGGTAGGAGGGTTTTGGAGGGTTTGAGTTTATTCATAACACCAAAAACCCCATAAAATAGGGAACTCAAAAATTGTATTGAAGGAGGGTTTTGGAGGATTTTGAAGGGCTTACATAAAATTTTCAAATATTTTTTAGGTTGTTATAGTATTCTGAAA